>NW_026057580.1:34425070-34698660 GCF_023721935.1 Panthera uncia | reverse complement strand
CCCCCTAAATGAAAACAGAAATTTACTTCTCTCTGATGGGGGGCTGTGGGGCTGATGAGGTTGTTGTGTGATTATGGGATTAGGTTCCTCTGTCTTATTAAGAACCAACCACCCAACAAACCTTTCAGTACAAAAAGCTACACAATAGGAACAGTGTTGAGCAATAGAATTTTTCTGCTATTTTCAGAAAAATCAATATGTATACATCAAAGTATTAACTAGGAAATTAGGAAATTGTGGAATTCAGAAAAATCAATGTTTGCTTTGGCATATATTTGAAAGGAACTGAATTTCTTAACAAAGAGAGATGACAATTATAGACCTACTTTCTTTACAAAAGATCAAGGGATTTAATTTGTTGGCCAAATTGTTCACTAACATTTATGGGTACTTCTAAGAGAACAAAGAGATTCTTCTAACCAAAGTGTGGAAACTGAAGTAAAACAAGTAAAGGCAATCTTTTTAACCAACAAGTGGCAAAACTTTGGCCATATCAGATGTGTATAAAGTAGAGGCTTTTCTCATATAAGGACTCATTACGTTCTTAAGGTTATCACTGGCCCTTTGGGACAGTACAGAAAGCTTATTTCTGTACCCAACAGATGAATGTCTACTATCATGGAGTTTTACTACAATATTGCAGACTTAGGTAGAACAGAGTACTGGTTTTGGAGTTAGATCATTTGAGTTTATATTCTAACCTTACTTATTATCTGTATGACCTTGAGCAGGTTCTTAACCTCTGCATGTATTAGATTTGTCATCTGAAAATAGGAAAAATAATCATACATGCCCCATAGAGTAATTATGATGATGCATTAAAAATAACATGCATAAAGTTTTTAGAGCAGAAGCATTGAGGAGTTGTTGGCTATTTAATTATTAACATTACCCAAGTCTTTTAAAGGTTTTACAGCATTACAGACATTAACTTCTTACTTTTACACAGCTTTACCAGTCACAAAATTCTGTTGTATACACTATCTTATTTGATTGTCACGATTTCGTCACGTTTTCAGGGACAATACCCCTATTTTAAAGGCAAGAAAACTAAAGCTTAAAAAGAGGAAATAACTTTCATAAGGTTGCCAACCCTCCAAACCAATGGGCTCGAGTCAATAACTTGGTATTCTTGCAAGTTAGCTTCCCTTGGCTGTAATCAGAGGAACAATGGTGGCGATGATACATGAGCCTTAGATGATATGGTCCAGATAGCTCCTTCTATGGACGATGACACATAGCCATGCTTTCCTTGACACCCCTGACTGGGCCAGGGAGAGCACATGACTTTATGGCAGTGCAAAAGCTCTGCCCAAACAAAGATGACAGCCACTTTCTGTTTTCTCCTTTGGAAATTTGAGCATTTCTAGTTGTGACAGCTGATGTTAGAAAGAGCTTCACCTCTACCTCATAATCTTTATCACTTTCACCTCAATTTCTTAAAACAGACAATTTTCTTAATAACGAAAACTCAACTTTAAGGACCCTCTTCAAACCTAATTGTTATCCCTAAGCCCCATCTGAACAGAAATTCTAGAGATGCCACTGAAAGGAGACTGAAAAGTATAGTGAGGGAGGCCAGGGGCACTCAGGGAAGGGCATGTTTTTCATGAAGACTGCTTAATAGTGATAAAACTATTGCTGGGTAACATAGCAGAAGTTTCAAGAGCAGAGCAGGAAATCTAAATCTAAATTCTAAATCATGGTAAAGGCAAAGTTCAACAAAATTTTACTTTATATGGACAAGAAGTTATCTTAGTTCTAGATTGTAACTCAGTGTTGAATCCTGCTTATTTGGGAACCCATGACTCTTCCCTTAGGGCCCACCAGTCTCTTTTGCTATTACAGAAGTGTCTCAAAGTAACTCCATGATGTCTCTTACACAAGTGTCTGTAACTAACTCAATGGCATCTCTGTTTCTTGCAACCAAAGACCGAGACAAAAAGAAATGTAAATTATCAATTAAGATCTCTGTTAGGGTTTTAAAACAAAAATACCCTATATTTTACATATGAAACCATACAAACAGAGATGCACAGAAAGCTGATCTGCCATGAGAGGCACAGAAAGACCCAGGAAAACATGCAGAGAGTCAGAATCTCTGAGTTCAGCTGCTCCTTCCCTTGAGTTTTCAGAGACATCCAATGGCCTTATAGCAAATTCTCTCTTTTTTCCCTAAGCTAGCTTAAGTTAGATTTCTGTAGTTTGCAACCCCAAATAGAGCTATTAATGTCTAGATTTCTCATCCAAGAATTCTTTGGGGGAATTCAACTAGATAAACTCTGGATATGTAATTCAAATATGAACACACATATATATGGGCCTGAACAAGCTATCTTAGACATGTAGGAAAGCATTAGGTCACACTAAAAACCCAGAATTTAACCTTAACTGCCTGATTTTGAAAAGATAGTCATGCATACAAGTGATATCCAACTAGAAAATTAATTGTTAGTAGAAAAATGTTCCATAAATATTGTAATGTTTCTGAGTAAAGGGCACTGGCACCTGGGTTAAAGGATGACTGAATAGCAACCCTAAATATAGAGCCCTCCAGAGAGCTAGACAAATTTGTTTACATTCCAGGGTGGTGAAGGTAGTAAGGTAGAGACCTTCCCATGCTCCAAGAGCATTTGTTTACATTCCAGAGCAAAGATCTATGCACCACCCCCCTGCCCCAACCCTGTACTCTGTCCCTTTCTCTTCCCAGAGGAGAGGATGGGAAGACATGTCAGCTGCCCTATAGCCTATAAAAGCTGTGAGTTTCACAATGTGGTGTTCCTCTCATGGAGTACCTATGCAGGTCCACCTAGCTCTTTCAGAGCTGTCACATGGGGAAACTATGACATGGGGACCAGATACAAGATGCTCTGTGAGGAAATAAGAGGTATTTTTTTTTCTGATCCGTATATGGCAGTATAACTTGCTAACTTGCAAGTAGGGTAATATCTCAAACTCTGCCCAGTTTCAGACTTAACACTATATCCTAGATTGCTCATGGTAAGTTTACACCTCCTATATAGAATAATTAATAGACCTCATTTCATTCTTAAAACTGTCCCTGTTCAGAAGGTAAATGATATGTTCACCCAACATACAACTCACATAATCTCAAGAGGTATCCTTCAAGAAATGCAATATTACCTAATTTTCTGCAGGTTTGGGTATTTGGTGACTCATTCTTTTTATTTGCCAACTCCGATTGCCATTAGGTTACAATGCTAACTCAGGTTATATTGCCATTGAAATAGTAAAATTGTCCCTTGAGGCTTCTCCCTTTCAATTCCTCTAGAACTTGGTACCTGTGTTGAAGCACACATCTTCTGCTTTGTCTTGCAGTATATTTATGTACGCTTCTCGTTCCCTATACCTGTCTACAATATTTTTCTCCACTGACATCCATAGTCTGGACTTATGCAAATGAATAAAATACCTCTTGGATAAGGCAAATAATTATCCTCAGATTTAACTGCTTCAAGGTTCAATTTGTATTCAGGTTTACTAAGTATATGGTTTACCTGTGCCCAAGTTGTATGACAACTCTCGTGTGGCAATTTAAACAGGGCTGATATTGATTTTTCTCCACAAATGGGAGAGTGAGACACAATATTAAATCATTTATCCCAAGTTAGTGGCAAAGGGAAAACAAAACTACAAAATATAGCTACTGGAATTTCTGTTCAGCATTCTATCCTCAGTATGACTGTGTGTTTCTATTTTGCGTGTTTACTCTGTAATGTATTTATTGTGTGATATATATAATGTATTTCATTCATTATAAAGCATGTTTCTGAAATATTGGTCCTGCCTTCTAACACATTAATAATAATTCATTCATAAGAACTATTTTTTAATTTACAGTATTGATTTTATATATATTCATATATATATTTAATATTCTGGAAGTATATTGATAGGTTCAGAAATAGAAGTGTTTTTTTTTCAAATTTAGGATGCAAATGCATTTAACTATATTACAAAATTTTCTACCACTGGAAGACAGTATACTGCAGCCTCAAATTACAAAACTAATGTATATTAAAGTAAATTTAATTTAAATTACAAAATTTTCTACAACTGGAAAAAATCATAGTCTAGCCCCCTGAAATTACAAAAATAATGTTTTCCCTTTGCCATTCATTCTCAAACAAAATAATTTAAGTGTATCCCAGACAACCATAGAGGTCCTAGGATCCTTCTTATATTTATGAGAGAAGCTACCTACTGGTAATGATTTATTTATATTCTATTTATTTTTGCGAGAGAGAGAAAGACAGAGAGAGAAAGAAAGACAGAGTGCATGTAGGGGAGGGGCAGATAAAGGGGTAGACACAGAATCTGAAGCAGGCTCCAGGCTCCGAAATGTCAGCACAGAGCCCAATGTGGGGCTCAAACTCACAAACCATGAGAACATGACCTGAGCCGAAGTCAGACATTTAACTACTGAGCTAACCAGGCACCCTGCTGAACTCCTACTTTTAATCCAATTCTTAACCACCACCACAACTTCCACCACCACCTACTCCTCAGTCCTTCCCACACTGGTTTCAATCCCTTGACATATATTTTCCTTGCAGTGAAGATCCTGTCCCTTGTCCTTCATTGGTCTTCCATTCTACAGGCTCTTGCCTGCTGCCATCTGCTAGACCCAATGTCTCCTCCAAAGATCTTTCACGCAACTCTTCATGTCCCTGTCTAGGCCTCCAACCAGTCATTTGGACCTCCTCAGAAAACTCAGCATCCTAATACTTTATCCTACAGAGTAATGTTCTCTTTCTTTTGGTCTTTACCTCTTCAACCCAAATTAGGCATGTAGTCTTTTTTTTACCATTATTATTTTTATGTTAAAAGGAAACATGTTGTCTTCCCAAATAAAAAGGGCAATTGTGTTCAGGGTTAATATTCAAACTGTTTAGCAGAAAAAAAAAAGACAAAGGTACCAAGCTACCAGAACTGACCATAGTGAGGCTGCAACTCTGTACATGTGCTGCCAAAATGAGAACAGCAAGGCTGCAATTCTGAGCGACAATCCAGTGGGAGAGGGATTCCTCTGACTTCTTCAAGCAGTGACTCTCAAACCTGGCTGCATATTAGAATCACCTGGAAAGCTTTTCAAGCCCATCAATGATTGGACCCAAGCCCAGTCCAGTTGAATTGTAATCTCTAAGGAAGGGGTCCAGTATTGGTATGTCTCAGAACCTTTGCAGCTGATTTTTTTTTTATTGCAAAATGATCACTACAATAAAGCTAGTTAATATCTGTCACCATACATAGTTGAAGAATCTTTTCCTTGTGATGAGAACTTCTAAGATCTACTCTCTTGGCAACTTTCAAATATGCACTATTGTACTATTAACTACAGTCACCAATTTTGCAGCTGATTTTAATGTGCAGACAGGTCCAACAATCACTGGGTTGGATGAATGAGATATGCAGCCATGACTATTACTGCTCAAACTGTTGCCAGTTCTTGACATAGCTTTTCTTCTGTTCTTCTGAGGCCCATAGGGGGGAAGTGAATTGACCAAATTCAACACAAGAATCAGTGGCTAAATAGAAACACTCTCTTGATTTTCTGATTCCCAGACCAGTCTTCTTTCCACTGCACCAGGACCCTACAGTATAAACTTAGCATGCTGCATATTACCACATTATATATGTATTTGTTACAGTCGCCACTTGTGATTAGTCACATGATTCTATGTATACTTATTGACCTACTTTCTCAAATGCTCACCAAAGGCAGTTGTTGAGGATGAACAGGCTTTCATCCTGATTGGTCTTGGCTATTTAAGATCCACCGTGCAATGTCTTGCAATAAGTAGGTAGTAGCGTTATTGTCCTAATTGTCATTGCAGACTGAGGAAACCAAAGCATAAACAAAGAAGAGGTACAAAGCATAGGAGGAAATGCTCTGTAACTCTGATCTCATTGCAATATCCAAATGCCATCTTGTACCAAGAGGAATCTGTGGGAATGCAAGTGAGCAATATTTACAGCATCTGTGTAAGGGGATAGCTGAACCAGTAGTGCAGGTTCAGTAGGAGTAGAGAAAATTTATGTTCAGTTTGTTCCCTTATTTTAGAGATGAAGCCAAAGTCATGCAGTGGGTTGGGATGCAGAACAACAAGTAGGAACTTGGTAGCCTGATTATCACTGGACTGCTATATCAACTCTACTGTGATGTAAGATGTAGTGCCCCTTAGAGCATTCCTTATAAAGGAAGGGAGAAGGGAGGGAGGAAGACAGAGAAAGAGAGAGATTATCTATATTCATTGTAATTAATCCATCAAACTTGTCTCATCCTAGTATCTGAATTTGATTTCAGGCCATCTGCGAAAAAATAAAATAAAGTAAAATAAAAAACAGACTTTTTAACTATCAAGCAAAATGACCTCCCCAATAGTATTTAATAATATTAAGAAGTAATCTATATATTAATTTTAATTTCTCAATTTCATGTAATATTATAATGTTAATTTGATATAAGGTATAACCATTGGCCTATCGGGGCTGGAAAATATAATCCTTCCAAGATAGTAGTTGACCCTTCAACAACACAGATTTGAACTGTGGGTCCACTCATACACAGATTTTTTTTATAGTACAGTATTGTCAATATATTTTCTCTCCTCATGATTTTCTTAACAACATTTTCTTTCCCCTAGCTTACTGTATTGTAAAAATACAGTATGTAATACATATACAAAATATGTGTTATCAACTGTTTCTATTATTGGTAAGGCCTCCGGCCAACAGTAGACAATTAGTAAAGTCAGGTTATACTCAGATTTTTGACTGTGCAAGGGGTCAGTATCCCCAAACCCCTTGTGTTCAAAGGCCAACTGTATTTAGACCATTGAGGCTGTGGGGTAGGATTAGGGTGAAAGGAATCTCTGGTAAGTTTCTTCCCCTTTTCCCAGAGGCATGGGGAGAATTACTCTGTGCAAAATGCCTTGGGCTCTTCGAAGGAGAGCTGCCATAACAGTATAAATTTACAATTGTTTTGGACATGAATAGGAACAGGAACTCTAGTGACACTAGTAACTAACACAATTCTGAATTTTGAGGGTAAAATCCTGTACTCTAGTTCTTCCTAGGTCAGTTTTGAATGTTATAAATACAACCCCAATTATAAAATGTTTCATTATAGCAGTATAGCAAGCTTATTTGCCATATGCCTAGTGGTGTGAAGAGCTTTTCATTCCGTGAAAACAAAGATCTCAGAGCCAATAATAAGCAATGTTAACAGGGTCTTGCTGTCATATTTAATGTGTAGAGAAAAAAAGAAAGAAAGAAAATCCAAACTGCAGCCTTAGGCTGGCAGTCTGTAGCTCAGCCTCTCTGCATTTTAACCGGACTAAAATATTAAATATTTAGGCTCAAGGGATCTGTGATAGTTTAGATCCAGCTGTAATATTGGTTTAACAACCAGGAAAAATAACTTTTCGCCTCAGAAGCAAAATTAAAGTAACAATCATTAAACTGGTATAATTGAGTGTTGTAACTTTGAACTATGATTCAAATAGAGGTGTACATTTTCTCATTGTTTCAAATTGTCAATAATTAAAGACATCATTTGGGGCGCCTGGGTGGCTCAGTCGGTTAAGCATCCGACTTCGGCTCAGGTCATGATCTCGCAGTCCGTGAGTTTGAGCCCCACGTCAGGCTCTGTGTTGACAGCCCAGAGCCTGGAGCCTGTTTCAGATTCTGTGTCTCCCTCTCTCTCTGACCCTCCCCCATCATGCTGTCTCTCCCTGTCTCAAAAATAAATAAACATTAAAATAAATTTAAAAAAGACAACATTTAATGTAGTTTATGTAGCAACCATTAAATAACCCAAGAATGGGAGTGCCTAATAAACTGTATAAATGTATTTTACTGATGCACAGTTTTCTACATAGCTCTATGTGTACATATAAATATACCTCATTAATCCAGACACCACTAGTTTATGGAGTGGATTAATACAGACACTGAGTATTTTTGAAGCTGTTCAGACACAGAATCTATGTTTGGATTAAAGATGCAGCATTTAAATGAGTTGAGTGCTGAAAGGAAAAGAGAAAGAAGCTCATTGTCTTAAAGATTCTTTTAGGTTAGATTTTTATAACTGGATTACTATTTTGAAATTGAAGTGTTAATTGCAGAGTGTGTTGAAAGTCACTGAATGAAAAGTATTCTGGGAGGCAGAACAGCATGGCTGTTAGAGTGAACCTACTAGGATTGAATCCTAGCTCTGCCACTCACCTAGCTAGGTAAGCTGTATTTAATGAAATACGACTTTAATGAACAAAAGGGGGAAAGTACTTGCAATTCAGTCTGCTCAAAAAATCTTGATCACACGATTACCATGTCATTGGTCTTACCCAGACTCTGACTCAAGTAGACAATGATTCATTAAATAATAGAATCCCAAAGTATCCCTGATACTCAGGTATTGATTCCACAAATAAACCTCATCACTGGCTCAAAAATATCCTAAAATAAGGCTGTCTGTGAGGTAGAAAGCCAGGACGTGGCCTACAAGGCCCCAAGAACCAGGCCATTTTGGCAAATCATTGGACATCTCTGTGCTCCATTGTCCTTCATTAGTAAAACGGAGAGAATGCTAACTCTTAACATTTGTTGGAAGGATTCAATTAAATGAAATAATGCTTTGATAAATGGAAATTTTATTGATAGGAACATAATGACATCAACATAATTTTTAAAACAAACATTTGGTCTAAGAGAAAATGTTTTAATAGTAGTCATTTGAACATAACTAGGGTATTGAAATTCAGATAATCAACTTTTTTTTAAGTGAAAGCAGCAGCATCTGTTGACCTATTCTAGAGTTATTTAGTGGTTGCTAAATAAACTACATTATTCATAGTCTTTGCTAGTAGTCCAAATTCAAAAAGTAAATAATTTGCACAAAACCACATAACTAGATAAAATCTTAAATGTATTGGTCAGGGTTCTCCAGAGAAACAGAACCAATAGGAGATACATACATGTATACATATATTATAGAGTATTGATTCAAGTGATTATGGATCCTGAAAACTCCCACAATCTGCCCTCTGCAAGCTGGAGACCCGGGAAGGCTGGTGGTCTAGTTCAAAAGCCTGAAAGCCCAAGAGCCAGTGGTATAGATTCCAGTCCGAGTTTGAACACCTGAGGACCAGAAGTGCCAAGAGCAAGAGCAGATTAATATCCTAGCTCAAGCAATCAGGTAGAGAGTGAATTCAATTTTCCTCTGCCTTTTTGTCCTGTTCAGGCCCTCAACAATTGGATGATGCCCATCCACACTGGGGACCTGCAACAATCTGGTCATCCCTTGGCCCAGTCAAGTTGAAACATAAAACTAACCATCACACCAAGTGTCTTGCTTCCCAGTTCATTATCATTCTTTTATGATTGTGGATTTTATTCCTCCTCCTTTTGGTTCCCCTTATTTTTTCTATTTGCTGAATCATTTTTTCATGAAATCTTACTTGAAATCCAGAAAAAGTTGGAAAGGATCTTTGGCCCCCCATCAACCCTCAGAGACCCTATGCCCTTGAGCCACCTTTTTGAGGGAACCCTCAGGCTCTGTGTAATACAGATGGAAAACCATTCTGTTCCACATTAATGTAGTTTCTACAGTCTATTTGAGAAAAGTAATTAAAGAATTGAATATTCTTATTCACACTTGAAAGTAATAAATCTATTTGGACATTATACTAAATTTAGCAAGGCTTCTTCTATTATTAATTATTGAAGGAATATCAGATACATGTATTAAACTTACTAAAAGCCTTTTTCTTCATGGAGCTTGTATGACAAAATATGACAAAATGTGATAAAAATCTAATTTAGAAGAGAACACATTTTCATGTGACTTTCTAGTATTTTAATGCCTTTCATGCCATATTTTATTTCTCTTGAAAAAAATAGTGGTTAGAATATGACTATATATGTGTGTGTGTGTGTGTGTGTGTGTGTGTAATTATATATATCTTGCTCTTATATATGTAAGAGAGCAAGCACGAAACAAAATGACTACCTAGTACAGTTGGGCTAGCACCAAGCCTTTTACGTTTATTTTCTCGCTTGATTCTCATGTAATGGCCTCAACGATGCCTGAATAAGAATGGGGCCATATTAGTATTAATATTCAATTTTGTTTGTTCTGTTTTTCACCTGCTAAGCACAGAATTCCTAGTCCCATTGATATTGAGCATTATTTTTTGTGCTTACTTGCCATCCTTGTATCTTATTTGCTGAAATGTGTGTTCAAGCATTTTGCCAATTGTTTACTTGGTTTATTTTCCTAATATTGAGTTTTGAAAGTTCTTTATAAAATCTGAATATAAGCCTTTTAGCGGACTTATAAATATTTTCTTTACATCCGTGGCTTTTCCTTTTGATCTCTCAGTGATGTCTTCGAAACAGCAGGAGTTTTTAATTTTGATGAAGTCTAATTTATCACTATTTTGTGTATTATCTAAGAAATCCATACAATAACCCTCATCATGGATCATTATTACATGCTTCTTTGCATGCATTGTAATTTATTGGATGCAAGACATTGTGATTTTTACCTTGTTGAGCAATGCTGAATATTTTTGTAGATATTCTTGGCTTTTGTTCTTGGATGCAGTAAAGTTGCTTGCAAGCAGTTTGACCCTTTAAAATCTAAGTTTTAAGGTTTTTTTAGGCAGTACTGGAACAGTGCTCAGTCTAAAGCTAATTATTCCTAAAACTGAAGGAAGGCCTTTATGTACTCTACCCAATACCCTACTAATTATGAAATTTTCCAGTCTGGCAGGTAGACACTGGTGCTGTTTCTGGCCTTGTGTAAGTGCAGACACTATTACCTGAAATCCTTTCAGGAAGTTATTTTCTGGGCTCAAGTCATTTGCTCACTTGAATACACTGATCCGTCTCTCCTAATTCCCAAGGGGCACCTTCAGCGTTCTTTCTCTGTAAGGACCTCTTCTGTTCAATATTCTATCCAGCAAATTCTAATAAAGTTTCCCTGGACTCTCAGCATTGTCCCCTCAACCCAAAATGTTCACTGGTTTCTGCCTGGAAGCATTCTCAAGGTGTAATATGGATAATCATATGACTCAGTTTGTTCATTTGCTCTCTCTCAGGAGTTACTATGCTTTATTATCTAATGTCCAAAGACTTGAAAACTATTGTTTCAATATATTTTGTACATTTTTTGTTGTTGTAGTTTCGTGCCAGAGAGTATACCCAGTCCCTGTCACTATGTCTTGGTCAAAGTATAAAACTTCCTCCTGATTTTTAATTGGAAGCATGGTTACTTTAAATATGTTGGAATAAGAAGACTGACAAATACAAACACAAACCTCATTTTAAAGTGCCACTTTGGAGAATCCAAGGGCAATATGAAGACACAGGGATTAGGGGAGAAAAGGAAGAGCTGACACGTTACAAATGGTTCTGAATCAACAGAACACAAAGGTCTTTCCTTTCAAGCCATCCCATTGCACAGCACTAGCAGCATCACAGCACATGTTATATAAGGCTGACCTACCTTAAAATGCATGAATCAACCTTTATTTAGAATTAATTTTTGATCCTTTGACCTTTTATGAATTCTTAGCATCAAAATGTCAAAAGGCTTTGAAAGTTTAATCAAAATGATGTCATTCCTTCTCATGGTCAAATCTGCACTGTGCCTTTTGATAGTGCCTATGAATATTACAGCTATTTTAACTCTCATTAACTCTCTTATATTTCTTATATAAAGGATAAGGTGAGGAGACTAAAAAGTGATGTATACGTTGATTAAATGACCACAATGTCAAATCTAAACAAATATTGACCTGCAACACCTAAACCATCAATCAAATGATTTTGGAATTGATCTCAGAAAAAAATATATGGGCCTGCAAGAAAATCTGTCCGATTTTTTTGCCCTTTCTTTTCTGCCTATACTCTTGGCTTCTATTCAGTTTTGTGCTTCTAAACTTTGCCCTGCAAAGCTTGAGCAAACAAAAGAACCCAAGGAAGGGGCATCTGCTGCTTACTTACTACTAAGAGTTGTGCCAGGCAGGTTGCAGAGGCAATAGGGTCTCAGTGAACTGGGGCAATGAAGCCAATCAAGAATTAAGATGACTCAGGGGAGCCTGGGTGGCTCAGTTCGTTAAACATCCGATTTAGGCTCAGGTCGTGATCTCACAGTTCATGCATTCAAGCCCCAAGTTGGGTGCTGTGCTGACAGCTCAGAGCCTGAAATCTGCTTTGGATTCTGTGTCCCCCTCTCTCTCTGACCCTCTCCTGCTCACACTCTGTCTCTGTCTCTCTCTCTCTCAAAAATAAACATTAAAAATATTAAAAGAATTAAGATGACTCAAAATAATTTGTGCTCTAGTTGCCTAATGCAGTGACATCAGTTGGCGACATAGGAATAAATTCCTAAGCTACTGAAGCTGTGTGGCAGAAAGTAAAGGAATTACCATATGCTGTAGAAATTACCAAACCTAGAGAACTTCAGAATGGATATCAGAGGTCTTACTCAGACTTTGCAAGGTGAACAACCGCAGTCAAGTTTTAAATGAATTATACTGAAGACAAAAAAATAGGAGTTATTAGTGGCTTATCAAGTATCTGCCACTGTGTTCACACCTTGAGACATATTTCAGTCAAACCTCACACCAATCATGGAAGGGTTGTACTACTGTCCACATTTCACAGAGGAGAAAACTAAGGCAGTAATTAACTAATTAACTGAGACACTATTTGAATCTAGGCCTAATTCTAAAGACTTCTTTATTTTTTTAACGTATTCATGTTTGAATACATAATAGATGCACATGGTACAGAATTAAAAAGGGTAAAAATGTCATAAAAGTAAGTTTTCTTCCAATCTATTCCCAGATGCACAGTTCCTCTCCCAAGTGACAACTTAATTAATTTCTGTATACTTCTACAGATGTTTTGCCGACTATAATGGTAGACACATCCATTTTTCCTTACAGTTGCATTAGTATTTGCTTCATGTATTTTGATGGTCTGTTAGGTTCATAGTAGTTTAAAACTGTTATATCTTCTTAGAGAATGGACTCATATTATAATTTTGTGATGCTCCTCAGTATCACTAATGATCTTCCTTGTTCTGAAATCTACTTTGTATGATATTAATGTAGCTCTTCCATCTCTCTTTTGATGAGTACTAGCTTGTTTTAGCTTCTTCCTTCTCTTTCCTTTTATCTTAGTCTTTATGTTTAAAATAGATTACTTGTTCTGCCATTGCAATTTTATGATGGATCCAAGAAAGGCATTAATTTTCATCTGTCCAACCTTTTAAGGTCATGGACAATAACTTCCAAACTGTTTACAGGTCAAAGCTGAAACCAGAAGTTTTCTCAGCCTAATTATTTTTAAAGATAATTTCTTCTCAAAGACAATGAACGTACATTTTAATACAGAGAAAGTCTTATCTTTCTCTGACTTGACTATGGCAGTAGAATATGCATTGAACACTTAAGAGTTATATACATTGCTTTAAAATATGATTAAAAAAGAGTTACTAGGATTCAGCTGTATATATCATTTAAGGTTGGATTTACATTTGTTGTAAGACTGTTCTTACTAACTATACATTTGGTACTAACTCTGAGAAAGCATTAAAATCCAAGGAACCTAAGTTAAACAAAGACCTATATTTTTTTTTTAAAAGAAAACATATATAATTTATTTGAAAAACACTGCAAACTGTCTTAAAGTGATCTTAATTGTTCCTTGGCCATAATTTTCTTTGGCTCTGCATCCTGCTATTGGTTTGGGACATTACATAAATGCAATTCCATAATTTATTAAAGAGAAGCCATCCGTGGGTGCCTGGGTGGCTTAGTCGGTTAAGTGTCTGACTCTTGGTTTTGGCTCAGGTCATGATCTCACGGTACATGGGATGGAGCTCCACATCAGGCTCCTTGCTGACACAAAGTCTGCTTGGGATTCTCTCTCTCTCTCTTTCTCTCTTTCTCCTTCTCTCCATCTCCTCTGTCTCTATCTCTCTCAAAATAAATAAAATTTAAAAAAGAGAGAGAGAGAAACCATTCGTACATTTTATAGAAGTGTTTATTAATCTAACCAGCCTTTTTTTAAAAAAGCTTATTTATTTATTTTGAGAGAGTGAGGTAAAGCATGAGTGGGGGAAGGGCAGAGAGAGAGAGAATCTCAAGGAGATTCCATGCTGTCAGCACAGAGCCTGATGTGGGGCCTTGATCTCACAAACCGCGAGATCATGATCTGAGCTGAAATCAAAAGTCAGTGTTTAACCAACTGAACCACCCAGGAGCCCCTAAGCAGTCTTGATTGTTACCCTTGGACCCCACTGTCAGGGATCATACTAGTGATTTTATTGGCAGGGACAAAAAAAATCTAAACAAGGTAACAGTCAAGCATTTTCTAGGAGTTTTTCTTATTCCATAATAAGTGATAACTAAGATTTATTAGAGTAGACAGAGTAACTAGCTATGGAAAGGCAAGATCTCTGAAATCTACAGAAGTGACATAGTTCATGAGAATTTTGTACAATTATCAAATTTCAGTCATGAAAATAGATTTGTGATACCTTTTGCTTAAGACATAGTTGGAAAAGATATCATTCCTGATAAGTTATGACAATTTCTTCCATTAAGAGAATTTTTTGAGTGAGCTTTTTTTCACTGCATATTGTTTCAGTTATATATTGCTGATTAACCACCCTAAAACTTAGTGACTTAAACCACAACAGTTAATTTTTCTTAAGATTCTACAAGTTGATTGATTCTTCTTCTGGTCTGTTTTGACATTACTTATGTGGTTGCATTCATCTGGTGAGGAACCTGAGGATGGGCTCAGCTGTGGCAGATGGGATTGCTGAACCAATCTTTCCCTGAGTCTCCACCTGGGCTCCATCAGCAAAGCATTACAGGAGGGCAAGTTTCAGTGGAGAAGCTCTCATAGGGCCTCTGCTTGGCATCATGTTTGCTGATACCTCATTGGCCAGAAGCCATACAGTCAATCTCAGAAACAACTGGGAGGAAAAGGGAAGTGGATGCTGGGAAGTTTGATTCATTGGGAAACATTGTTGTAAAAATCTCTTCTAGTCCTTCTTCTGGTTCCACATATTCACATCTTTCCCACATGCAAGATGTACTTAGTCCCTTCCAAGAACCCCCAAAGTATCATCCAATTACTGTGTAAGGCTCAAAGTCCAGGATCTATGAGGTTTTGATGCAAATAAGGCTTCACAGGTGAAATTTCTCAAGTGCCCCTCTTTGGGAGCAGTTCCTCTTAAACAAAGGATTCGGGAACTAAACGGTTGTTATTTTCGCCCACACATGCAACATACATTGGTGTGATAGGGAAAGGATAACTTCAACCAGATACTTGGATTCCAAAAAGAGAGGAACAGAGGCACATAGTCCATAATAATTATGCAGTCCTGCCCAGGATATGCTCTCAGGCCCACAACTCTAAGAACTGTGAGTGTTCCTTAATAGAAACCAGTTCTGTTTATCTGTGGTTCCCTAATCCTTTATTCTTCTCAACTCTGTCTTTAATGTTTAGCCATTTTAATATAACATGAATTTGTCTGAATTTGGTAGTGCTTCCTTTGGAGAATTCACTGTTGTTGTATCTGTAGATATTACTTCTGCCTCATCTTCTCTCTTCCCCCTTTCTGAAATTTAAATCATGCAAATGTTAGCTCTTCTCACTGAGTCTCACACATCTCTTGCATTTTCATTTCTTTTTTTAGGACTTGTGATTTCCACATGAACCAGGTTAACAATAACAGAGCTGGAGTAAGCACATTCAAGTGAATTGAGATGGACTGGAACTCCTTCACTTGTTTAAAGTGAGTTTGTAGTCTTTTTGGACTGTTTGGTCTTGGAATAAAAGGCTGGATTTACTCTTGGGGAGCAGCTAATAATATTCTGTGGCTGGAGAAATTAGGTGGATATCAAAATGGAAGACCCTTTACCGAAAAAAAGAACCTGGTTAAAAAAAGTATTAGTACTTCTCCTATTTTCAATCCAGCACCCTTAGTTCAGACAATTTTTTTTAGACATTCCAGTTCAGCACAGTATCTTTTCATCCAGTTCTTATCACTATCCAGTAGGAGAAGAAAGAAGAAAAGATTAATAAACAAATAATGCATATGTGGCACATATTCTCTCTCACCCATTTTATCAGCCTTAAATAATTTAGGGCAGGAAAACTTTCATAGGATTTTCTAATTCACAAATGCTCTAAAACACACACCTCAAGAATGTGCTAGATTTGCTGTGCAGTCTCTTGCCCCTATGATGTATAATTTAAATGAGGACTGTACTTGGTAAGGGAGTAGAGTGAATGCGCCATAAGCCAGCTATTGATACTTCCCAAATAGCCACTCTCTGCTTATTAAAAGATGATGAGGCAAACCAGTATCTTATAGGAGCCAGATCTGGTGGGAAAGTAAATTGATTCTCTTCCTTCACTTGGATGGAAGCAAAGGAGTTCTCTTGCATTCATCCGAGAAATAAGACTTTCTTAATACAAAGAGGATATTCTAATCCAAAACTTTAAAACAAATAAGATAGAAAAATGAGCATTGAACAAATAAAACAATGCTTGAAATCTGGTGTAGCCCAAATAGCACTGCACTTAGGCCCCAAAATCTATCCCAGATATGTCACTTACTAGCTTTGTGTCCTTTGGCAATGTAATCACGTTAAGCCTCAAACTGTACAATCCTAACACAGAATGGGAGGTGCATCCAAACTCTACCTCCATTACTATTTTGTTAGGAGGATGAAATGAGATAATGCACATGAAATCACTCTGTAAAGCCTTGAGCACTGTGCTGATGTAAGACATTATTTTTGTACTGATACCTATTATGAGAAAAATAAAAGATTAATTCAAGATTATGCTGCATGGTTATGAAAAACTGTGTACTTTACAATATCCAGTTATTTTTAAGGATCCCCATTGCCATAGGCATAAACATTTAATCAGTCCCTGGAAGAAAAAAAAAAAACCACCCCCAAAGAGCTTTGCCTAAGAAAAGCTGATAAAACAGAGTCATGCCATGTTTCCATCTTAATCTTCCTTCAGCATCCTCCCACCCTTCCTGGCTGCATACTTTGCATACTTAGAATTTTAGGCCGTTGATTATGTGTGCAAATATATATATATTTGAATGGCAATGGTGCAACAGAAATAGATGCCATTATCATGGTGGGTAAAAATCTAGCTTCAGGGGCAGTATCTGCAGTCAAATGTGCAGCTAACCCAGTAAAGCTTGGTTGCTCTGTTACAGAAAAGGCATGCTGAATCTGCATGTGAGTAAAGAACATTCTCTCCCTTAGGACGTTATAACTTCTGCTGATACACCTCACTGGTTTTATCATTCAGATAAAATCTTTAAAACAGGAGAATATAGGAAATCATTGGTATAAAGATAGATAACATGGAGTTACCATAAAAGAGGCTTAATTTTGTAGCTATTTCACATTATTGCTAATGTAGGCATGAAACAGAGACACAGATTTTTCTGCTTACTTAGCAATGTCCTATTTTTCTTGGCTATTCTTAAAGACTGAATAAGGACACCTTTTTACATCATTCTTCCAGATTCTAAAAATAGAAGGGAAAAGTAATGTGATAGTGATAATATAAAAATAGCTACCATTTAATGAGTGTCTACTCTGGACCAGGCAGTTCATACATATTGTCTTATTATGTTATTAGCCTTTGGGATTATTACAGGTAGATATCATAATTTTCACTTACATATAAGGAAACTAAGTCTCAGAAAGGTTACATATTTGTTCACATAATACAACTAGTAAGTAGCAAAGTGGCAAACAGATTTTATGGAATGACTCTCCATTTGCTAGTAAAATCTGTTAACTAGGTTGTAGGGCATTTGCGAAATGGGAACACCACTTTCATCAGAGAGGGTGGCCACCTGTACCTCCAATAGTATATCCTCCTTATAAGTAGCATTCCAGAGAAAAGGCCACACCCCTATTTCCAAATGGATGCTATCTTCACTAGAATTATATACCCACAATTGGACCCATCTCTGTGTCTAGGAGGAGAAAATACTCTAATGAGCTCATGTCATCCGTCTACCACATGTGGGAAAAGAAGGACAACATGGTTGACATCCTCATGCTCTTGTCCAAAAGAAGGAATATAGGGCAGTAAAAAAGAAGTGTCAAATATTTTACAGCAATTACCTAAATATTTGTCACTATTTCCTAATAGCTTTTCTGACATTTGCCTCTCTGATCCCCGAAGCAGACTGTAGAAAAAATAAAAACATAATTGAAGAATAACTTCTGCTAGCTATGTTGAGATTACTTGAACTTCCGACTGCTCCTTCTTGTAGTTTCCTAGAGCAAATCAGTTGGATCTTCAGTGCTTTTAACATGGAGGAGAAAAATCCTCTTCTTCCCTTGTCCCTGCCTCTTTGCTTGAATGAGCCACTGGCTGATTAGAGAAGACAACCACTTTCTTATAGCTTAAAGCAATAAGTAGTTTTAGTAGTTTTCTCATCTCTTCAAAATGTGCAAAGAAAAGAAATGACCCTAGAAACAAAGCAGTCATCAATACACATAATAGCTATATTTACGATACTGAAAACCTAGACAAAAGTTTTGACAAAGAAATGTAATGCTATTTCTCAGTGTCAGCAAACTTTAGCTTGAGTACAATATTGGGAATTTGGTACATTTCAATGATTTATGGGCACTAAGATATTGGTAGTTTATAGGATACCATGAAATGCATTCCTCTCCTTAAAAACTGGGATTCTAAAATCACTCTCAAACAGAGATATACAAAATCACCTTAATACTAGCTCCTGGTATGCTAGCACTGGCCGTTACATATTAAAAGATTTTTCTCTATATAAAGGAAAAATATGTCAGAAAGGAAATGATCAGCTGTGGAAGCAAAACTAGGAAGGAAAACTTTAGCATTATATATTTAAGAGGTTTCTGGGTAATGGGTATCCTTGAATAGATAATCTGACCTATTGCATTTTCAATTGTTGAGATGATGTTCACACAGTGGAAGGACCATGGGCTTCACAGTCAGATAAACCATTCATTATACAAATATTTACTTAGTACCTCCTGTGTCCCCAGTAGTTCTAGACACTTATGGTACGTCAATGAACAAGACAACAAAGATCCCTGCACAATGTCACAGACAGGGCAATAGTCATTAAACACAGTAAATAAGTAAATTGTATAGTGTTGTTAGAAACCAAATAACTGCTATGAAAAAGAAAACATAAAACAAGATATAAGGAATTGAGGGGGCTCTGGAGGAAGGATAGGGTGTGATATTAATTTGCTGGTCAGGGAATCCTCACTGAGAAGGGATATTTGAGCAATGAATTGAAGGTGATGAGGGATTTTCCAAGTGGATATCTGGGTGGGGGGGTGGAGGGTGGTTGGGGAAACATGCCATGCAAAGGGAACAGTGAGAGCAATTGCCTGAAGATAGAAACATTCCTGGCACATCTAAGGAATTACAAGGAGGCCAGTATAGCAGGAGTTAAGTGAAGACAGGGGGAAGTAAAAAGAGAGAAAGTCAAAAGGAGATCACTGTAGGCCACTGTAAAGACAACTGGAACACTTTAAGTGTAAGATGATGGTGGCAGGGTCTGGGGTTGGTAGCAATGAAGGTGGTAAGAAATCATACTTTGGATATATTTTGAAGGTGGAACAAATAAGATTCATTGAAAGACTGAGTGTGGAGTGTGAGAAGGATAGCTGTCAAGAACACTGCGAGGCTTTTGGCCTGAACAACTGAATGCAAACCCTGGCACCATCCCCTACTGGTCATGTCTCCTTTGGTAATTTACTTTATTTGTCAGTATCCTCTTTCATAAAATGGGGCTCAAATGGTATCTTCTAAGCAGGATGGTTATGAAACTATTAAGTGAGATACCATTTGCAAAGCATCTTGTACATGGTACACATCATTACAAGTGGCCATTACAAGCCATTTGCTTGCTTGCTTGCTTGCTTGCTTGCTTGCTTGCTTGCTTTCTTTCTTTCTCTTTCTTTTCTTTTCTTTTCTTTTCTTTTCTTTTCTTTTCTTTTCTTTCTCTTAATTCCACTGTAGGTAACATACAGTGTTATATTTGTTTGGGTGTACAATAGTCATTTAACAATTCCATATATTACTCAAGGCTCATGAAGATAAGTGTACTCTTAATCCCCTTCACCCATGTTTTACCATTCCCCCACTGACCTTCCCTCTGGTAACCATCTGTTCTCTACACTTAAGAGTCTGTTTTTTGGTTTGTTTCCCCCCCCCCCACTTTGTTCATTTGTTTTCTTTCTTAAATTCCACATATGAGTGAAATCATACGGTATTTGTCTTTCTCTGACTGGCTTATTTCACTTAGCATTATACTCTCTAGATTCATCCATGTTGTTGCAAATGGCAGGATTTGATTCTTTTTTATGGCTAAGTAATATTCCTGTGTGTGTGTGTTTGCATGTACACACACACACACACACACACATATACATATATTATACAGACACACACATATATACATATGTACACTGCTTCTTTATCCATTCATCTATTGATGAACACTTAGGTTGTTTCCATGATTTGGTTATTGTAAATAATATTGCAATAAACATAGGGGTACATGCATCCTTTCAAATTAGTGTTTTTGTGTTCTTTGGGTAAATAACTTATTTGGGATTGAAGGCTATTTCTATTTTTAATTTTTTGAGGAGCTCTCCATATTGTCTTCCACAGTGGCTGCAGCAGTTTGCATTCCTACCAACTGTGGATGAAGGTTCCTATTTTTTGCACGTAGCTGCCCAGTTTTCCCAGCAACATTTGTTGAAGAGACTTTTCCCATTGCATATTCTTACCATCTTTGTTGAAGATTAATTGACCGTATAATCATGAATTTATTTCTGGGTTTTATATTCTGTTCTATTGATCTATAGATCTATTTTTATTGCCAGTACCATACCATTTTGATTACTACGGCTCTGTAATATAACTTAAAGTCTGAAAAAAATAAGTTAAAGTCTAGAATTGTCATGCCTCCAGTTTTGTTTTTCTTCTTCAAAATTGCTTTGGCTATTTGGGGTCTTTTGTGGTTCCATACAAATTTTAGGATTGTTTACTCTAGATATTTGAAAAATGCTGTTGGGGGCACATGGGTGGCTCAGTCAGTTAAACATCCAACTTTGGCTCAGGTCATGACCTCACGGTTTGTGAGTTCCAGCCCTGCGTCGTGCTCTGTGCTCACAACTCGGAGCCTGGAGCCTGCTTTGGATTCTGTGTCTCCCTCTTTCTCTCTCTCTCTGCCCCTCCCCTGCTCATGCTCTTTCTCTATATCTCAAGAAAATAAATAAACATTAAAAAAATTGAAAAATGCTGCTGGTATTTTGATAGGAATTGCATTAAATCTATAGATTGCTATGTTAACATTTTAACAATATTTGTTCTTCCAACCCATGAGCATGGAATGTCTTTCAATTTCTTTGTATCATTTTCAATTTCTCTCATCAGAGTTTTCTGGTTTTCAGAATACAGGTTGTTCACCTCTTTGCATAAATTTCTTATGTATTTTATTATTTTTGGTGCAATTATAAATGGGACTGTTTTCTTAGTTTCTTTTTCTGCTTCTTCATCATTAGAGTATAGAAATGCAATGAATTTGTGTTTATTGATTTTGTATCCTGCTATACTACTGAATTAATGTATCAGTCCTAGTAATTTTTTGGTGGAGTCTTTCAGTTTTTCTGTATATACTATTTTGTCATCTGTACACAGTGAAAGTTTTGCTTCTTTCTTACAAATTTGGATGCCTTTTATTTCTTTTTGTTGTCTGATTGCTGTGGCTAGGAGTTCTAGTACCATGTTGAATAAAGGTGTTGGGAGTTGACATCTTTGTCTTGTTCTTGACCTTATGGGAAAAGCTCTCAATTGTTCACCATTGAGTATGATGTTAGCTATGAGTTTTGCATATCTAGCCTTTATTATGTTGAGGTATGTTCCCTCTAAACAAATTGGTTGAGGGTTTTTTATCATGAATGGATGTTGTACTTTGTCAAGTGCTTTTTCTGCATCTATTGAAATGATCATGTTTTTTATCCTTCCTCCTATTGATGTTATGTATCACATTGATTTGTGAATATTGAACCACCCTTGCATCCTGGGAATAAATCCCACTGAAACATGGTAAATGATTTTTTAAATGTGTTGTTGGGTTCAGTTTGCCAATATTGTGCTGAGGATTTTTGTATCTATGTTCATTAGAGATACTGACCTGTAGTTGTCTTTTTTTGTGGTATCTTTATCTGATGTTGATATCAGGGTAACGCTGGCCTCATAGATTGAATTTGGAAGTTCTCCTTCCTCTTTTATTTTTTGGAATAGTTTGAAAAGAATAAGTATTAACTCTTCTTTCAGCATGTGTTAGAATTCCCTTGTGAAGCCATCTAGTCCTGGACTTTTGTTTTTTGAGTTTTTTGATTACTGATTAAATTTCATTGCTGGTAATTACTCTCTTCAAGTTTTCTTTTTCTTCCTGATTCAGTTTTGGAGGCTGTATATTTCTAGGAGTTTATCCATTTCTTCTTCAATTTGTTGGCATATACTTTTTCTAATGATATTCTCTTACAATTGTTCATATTTCTGTGGTGCCAGTTGTTATTTCTCCTCTTTCATTCATTATTGTGTTTATTTTGAGTCCTCTCTTTCTTTGTTTTTAAAAGTCTGTATAGAGGTTTATGGGGACAGGAAAAAAAAGAGGGAAGCAAACCATAAGAGTCTTTTAACTATAGAGAACTGAGGGTTGATGGAGGGAGGTGGGCAGAGGATGGGCTAAATGGGTGATAGGTATTAAGGGGGGCACTTGTGATGAGCACTGGGTGTTACATGTAAGTGATGAATCACTAAATTCTACACCTGAATGAATTTTACCATATATATTAACTAACTAGAATTTAAATTAAAAATGAAGTGGAAAAGAAAAGAAAGAGTCTGGGTAGAGGTTTATCAACTTTGTTGATCTTTTCAAAGAACCAGCTTCTGGTTTCATTGATATTCTATTATTTTTTTAGTTCCTATATCATTTATTTCTGCTCAAATCTTTATGGTTTCCAAAGTTCTGCTGGTTTTGGGTTCTGTTTGTTCTTTTTTTTTAACTCCTTTAGGAATCTAAGGTTACGTTGTTTACTTGAGATTTTTTTTGCTTCTTGAATGAGACCTATATTGCTATAAACTCTCTTAGAATCACTTTTGCTCCATTACATACATTTTGGACCATTGTGTTTTCATTTTCATTTTTCTGTATGTATTTTTTATTTCCTCTTTGATTTTTTGGTTGACCTATTCATTGCTTAGTAGCATGTTATTTAACCTCCATGTATTTTTGATCTTTCCAGATTTTTTCTTGTAATTGACTCCTAGTTTCATAGTGTGTGGTCAAAAAATGCATGGTATGACTTGATCTTTCTGAATTTGTGAGACTTGTTTTGTGGCCTAATATGTAATCTATTCTGGAAAATGTTCTATGTGCACTTGAACAGAATATGTATTCCTCTATTTTAGGATGGAATGTTCTGAATGTATCTGTTAGATCCATCTGGTCCAGTGCATCTCTCAAAGCCACTGTTTCCTTGTTCATTTTCTGTTTGGATGATCTGTCCATTGATGTGAGTGGGGTGTTAAAGTCTCCTATTATTATTATTTAACTATCAATTACTTCCTTTATGTTTGTGATTAGCTGCTTTATATATTTGGGTGCTTTCATGTTGGGTGCATAAATGTTTACAACTGTTATATCTTTTTGTTGGGTTTTGTCTCCTTTATTATTATATAGTGTCCTTCTTGTCTCTTGTTACAGTCTTGTTTTAAAGTATACTTTGTCCTGGGATGCCTGGGTGGCTCAGTTGGTTAAACATCCAACTTTGGCTCAGGTCATGATCTCATGGTTTGTGGTTTTGAACCCTGCAGTGGGCTCTGTGCTGACAGTTCAGAGCCTGGAGCCTGCTTCGGATTCTGCATCTCCCTTTCTCTCTGCCCCTCCCAAGCTCACCCTCTGTCTCTTTCTGTCTCTCAAAAATAAATAAAAATGCTTAAAAAATTTTTTTTAAAAGTATATTTTGTCCAAAATAAATATCGCTACTTCAGCTTTTTTTTTTTTTTTTTTGACATCTGTTTGCATGATAAATTTTTCTCCATCCTCTCATTTTCAATCTTCATGTGTCTTTAGGTCTGATATAGGTCTCTTGTAGGCAGTATATAGATGGGTCTTATTTTTTTATCCATTCTCTCACCCTATGTCTTTTGATTGGAACATTTAATTCATTTATATTCAGAGTAATTATTGATAGCTATGCATTTATGGCCATTTTGTTACTTGTGATTGTATTTGTAGTTTTTCTCTGATCCTTTCTTCTCTTGCTCTCTTTCACCATTTGCTGACTTTCTTTTGTGATATACTTAGATTCCTTTCTCTTTATTCTTTGCATATGTTGCAAAGAATATTGCATATCCTTTGTTGGTGATTATCATTAGGTTTATATATAACAGATTATATATGTAGCAGTCTATATTAAATCAATGGTCACTTAAGTTTGAACCCATTCTTTACTCTTCCCTTCCCCACATTTTAGGTACATGGTGTCACCATTTACATCCTTTTATTTTGTGAATCCATTGACAGATTTTTATAGATATATTTATTTTTACTGTTTTTATGTTTCCTATTTTTCATACTCTTACTTATGATCTTTCCTTTTCACTCAAAGAGTTGCCTTTAACATTTCTTGTAGCACTGGTTTAGTGGTCATGCATTCCTTTAACTTTTGTTTGTCTGAGAAACTCTTTATCTCTCCTTCTATTCTGAATTATAGCCTTGCTGGACAGAGTATTCTTGGCTGCAGATTTTTTCCTTTCTGCACTTTGAATATATCATGCTACTACCTTTTGGCCTACAAATTTTCTAATGAAAAATCAGCTGACAGTTTTATGGGGTTTCCCCTGTATGTAACTGTCTTTCTCTTACTACTTTAAAAATTATCTCTTTATCACTACTTTTTACCATTTTAATTACTACGTGTTTTGGTGTGGACCCCCTTGTGTTGATTTTGTTGAGAGCTTTCTGTACCTTCTGGATTGGGTTATCTGCTTCTTTCCCCAGATTTGGGAAGCTTTCAGCTTTTATTACTTCCAATAAGTTTTCTGCACCCTTTTCTTTCTCTTCCACTTCTGGGATCCCTATAATCCAAATGTTGTTATGCTTGATGGAGTTGTTGAGTTTCCTAAATCTATTCTGATTATGCATAAATTTTTTTCTCTCACCTGCTCAGCTTGATCATTTTCCATTACTCTGTCTTCCAGGTTGCTAATTTGTTCCTCTGCTTCCTCTACCCTGTTATGTATTCCATCTAGTGTATTTTTACATTCAATTATTGTGCTCTTTATCCCTGATTGGCTCTTTATCATTTCTTTTTAAAGGATCTCACTGATGTCCTCCATTCTTTTCTCAAGTCCAGTGAATACCTTTATGACCATTAATTTATTTTTTAAGTGTTTATTAATTTATCTTGAGAGATAAAGAGAGAGAGAGAGAGAGAGAGAGAGAGAACATGCAAGTGGCAGAGGGGCAGAGACAGAGGCAGAGAAAGAATCCCAAGCAGACTCTGCACTGTTAGTGCAGAGGCTAATGTAGCGCTCCATCTGATTAACCATGAGATTGTGACCTGAGCCGAAATCAAGAGTTGGATGCTTAACTGACTGAGCCAGTAAGCACCCCAACTTTAAATTCTCTATCAGCCACATTATTTATATCCAAGATACTTAGATCTCTTTGTGGTTCCTGTTCTTTCATTTGGGACATATTCCTCTCTTTCCTCATTTTGTCTAGCTTTTTAAAAAATCTATTTCTGTGTATTAGGAAAGTCAGCCACATCTCCTGCTCTTGAAAGTAATGGCTTTATGAAGAAGAGGTCTTGTAGTGCCCTGCTGTGCAGTGTCCCCTGATCCCCAGAACCTGGTGTTTCAGGGGATGTCTGCTATGCGTGTTGTATGTGCCAGCATCTTTTTCCTTCAGTCTGGTTGTCTGCAGAGATTCTCTTTGCCTGTTGTGGGCAGTGTTTGGTCTCCAGCCATAGTGGGGCACATGGTTTTAACAAGGTGCCCACTGGTCTGCTTCTGAAATGAGACCTGCCACTGCCACTGCCTCCAGGACCATGGCCATGTGGGGCATGCAATTTTAACAAAGTGTGCCTCAGGCTTCTGCAGTGCCTGGCACCACTGCTGCCTCCAGGACCAAGGCCCCACAAAACGTGTGTGTGGGTAGATGCCATGTTGGCAAGGTTTATGCAGGTCTTCTGAGGAGGGGATCCACAGTACAGGGACTGAGGCAAGCATGACTAGAAATGGCACATCTGTCAATGCTGGGTGTGTAGAGGGATGAGGCTTGGTATAAGCAAGTTCAATAGTGAATGTGTGCACTGTGCTGGTTCCCACAGGTGGGTCTGTGTTTATGCTGGGGATCAGGAGGGAAATGGTGCCTGCCAGCTCCTTAGAGGAATCTCTCTCTGAGCATGCTGGGAGTGAGTAAATGGCTCTCCCTCGAATATGCCGGAGGCATTTTTTCAAACCCCTGCTTCTATAGTTTATCTCTGTAGGCTGTTTGCTGTGCTCTCGAAGGGCAGGATTCAGCTTCCTATTACCCTCTGGGCTTTCCCAGAGTTAAGCCTGCAGATTCCAGGCTACATGTCCCTCTGGTTGTAAGAATTCACAATATTTGACCCCTCATCTCTTCAAACCCAAATGTTATGGGGATTCATCTTCCCCATGGAGCTCCCCAGTGTGATAATATGTTTCTTGTTTCTCCAGGCCTGTAGCTCCCTCCCACTCCCTACCTACCCTTCCTACCCTCTTCCATGTGACATCTTCTCTACCTGTAGTTGTGGAATTTGTTCTACAAGTCTTTGGGTCCTCTTCTGATTATTTATGCTGACATAAATGCTATCTATTTGTATCCATGGAATGAGGTTAATTTAGGATCCTCTTACTCTGCCACTCTTCCTAGCCTATCTAGGTATGCATTTATATTTTGTATAAGTAGGAAGTGAGTGAGCCAAATAGACATGGGAAATTCAGGCACAGGACCAAGAATTTCTAGTGCTGGTGAGTATACTGAACAACCAGGTAGAATGGAGTTTTGCATGTATCAGAAGGGGGGTTGTCATGTAACTACCCAAGAATAAACCTTGGTGGTATTAAGGTAATGGATTAACTAACAAGACATATATAAATCAATAATAGGAAAAACTCTATGCCTTATATTGTGGAAGATGAGACCTCAATGATGCCTCTAATAATATGACATAATATATATGTGATTTTCTGATAATGCTAACAGACCAGGTCTATACAGCATGATGAGATAAATTATAATGAGATGAGTTGCATTGATCATGCAAGAATTCAAAATACATAGAAAGGAGTTAAGATGCCAGGTTACAAAAAAATGTAGGTGAAAGCATGAACTTAAAAAGTCTTAGTAACCTAGGGTGCCTGGGTGGCTCAATTGGTCAGGCGTCTAACTTCAGCTTCAGTCATGATCTTGCAGCTCGTGAGTTCCAGCCTGACGTTGGGCTCTGTGTTGACAGCACAGATCCTAGAGCCTGTTTCAGATTCTGTGTCTCCCTCTCTAGGCCCCTCCCCCTGCTCTCTCTCTCAGTCTCTCCCTCTCAAAAGTAAATAAACATGAAAAAATATTTTTTTTAAAGTCTTAGTCACCTAGAGAGAAAAGGAAGATGGCGGCAGAGAAGGACGCTGGGCTCACCACATCCTGCTGACCACTTAGATTCCACCCACATCTGCCTAAGTAACCCAGAAAACCACCAGAAGACTAGCAAAATGGATTTTCTGGAGCCAAGCGTAGACAAGAAGCCCACGGAAGAGGGTAGGAAGGGCGGAGAGGCGGTGCGTGCTACACACACTGGTGGGAGGAGCCGGGGCAGTGGAGGGACAGCCAGCCCACCCGGCAAGGCAGAGCCCCTGAGTCTGGCTTGCAAAAGCGGAGGGGCCTGACAGAGTGTGTTCTGACAGCCAGTGGGACTTAACATCTGGAATGTTATAAATCAACAGCTCTGCTCCGAGAGCGGGAGGGCTAGAGGACAACGGGAGGGAGAGTTGTTCAGCCCCACAGGACAGAGCTCAGTTTGGCAGGGAACAAAAGCACTCACCAGCACAATGTCCCTCGCCCATCCTCCAGTCAAAATCCCAAAGGGAACCAGTTCCCATCACGGAACTTGCTTGCACCATGCAAACACCCAACGATGTGCTTCTGTGGATCCATTCCTCCGACAGGTCTGCCTCCCTCCCAGTGCCACAGGGCCCCTCCAGAAGCAGACCACTGAAGGCAAAGCAAGCTGAGTCTGCCCCTCCCACCCCCATCCACCTTGCAGATCCAACCCGGCTAATATGCCAGATCCCATCAAAGCAGCACCACAAGCCTGGCAGTGTGCAAGGAGCCCACACAGAGGCCACACCACTCCACAGTGAGTCCTGCCCTTGGGAGAGGGGAAGATAAGGTACACACCAGTCTGACTGTGGCCCCAGCGGTCTGACTGTGGTCCCAGACATCAGGTCTGACTGCGGCCCCACCCACCAATGCAAGTTACCCCAGACAGCACAGAGGAAGAGCCCTGCAGTTCCACGCCACTCCACAGACTATCCAAAATGATGAAACGGAAGAACTCTCCTCAAAAGAAACTCCAGGAAGTAGTGACAGTTAACAAACTGATCAAAAACGATTTAAGCAATGTAACATAAAATGAATTTAAAGTAATAGTCATAAAATTAATCACTGGGCTTGAAAAAAGTATAGAGGACAGCAGAGAATCTATTACTACAGCGATCAAGGAACAAAGAAACAGTCAGGAGGAGCTAAAAAAATGCTATAAATGAGCTGCAAAATAAAATGGAAGCAACCACAGCTCGGATTGAAGAGGCAGAGGAGAGAATAGGTGAATTAGAAGATAAAATTATGGAAAAAGAGGAAGCTGAGAAAAAGAGAGATAAAAAAATCCAGGAGCATGAGGGAAGAATTAGAGAACTAAGTGACACAATTAAACGCAATAATATACGCATAATTGGGATAACAGAGGAGGAAGAGAGATGGAAAGGTGCTGAAGGTGTACTTGAAGAAATCATAGCTGAGAACTTACCTGATCTGAGGAAGGAAAAAGGCATTGAAATCCAAGAGGCACATGGAACTCCCTTCAGACATAACTTGAATAGATCTTCTGCACGACATACCATAGTCAAACTGGCAAAATACAAGGATAAAGAGAAAATTCTGAAAGCAGCTAGGGATGAATGTGCTCTAACATATAAAAGGAGACCAATAAGACTAGTGACGATCTATCTACTGAAACTTGGCAGGCCAGAGGGGAATGGCAGGAAATCTTCAATGTGATGAACAGAAAAAATATGCAGCCGAGAATCCTTTATCCAGCAAGTCTGTCATTTAGAATAGAAGAAGAGATAAAGGTCTTCCCAAACAAACAAAAACTGAAGGAATTCATCACCACTAAACCAGCCCTACAACACATCCTAAGGAGGATCATCTGAGACAAAGTACCAGAGACATCACTACAAGCATGAAACCTACAGACATCACAATGACTCTAAATCCGTATTTTTCTATAATAACACTGAATGTAAATGGACTAAATGCTCCAACCAAAAGACATAGGGTATCAGAATGGGTAAAAAAAAACAAGACCCATCTATTTGCTGTCTACAAGAGACTCATTTTAGACCTGAGGACACCTTCAGATTGAAAGTAAGGGGATGGAGAACTATCTATCATGCTACTGGAAGTAAAAAGAAGGCTGGAGTAGCCATACTTATATCAGACAAACTAGACTTTAAATTAAAGGCTGTAACAAGAGATGAAGAAGGGCATTATATAATAATTACAGGGTCTATATATCGGGAAGACCTAACAATTATAAATGTCTATGCACCAAATACGGGAGCCCTCAAATATATAAAACAATTCGTCACAAACATAAGCAACCTTATTGATAAGAATGTGGTAATTGCAGGGGACTTTAATACTCCACTTACAACAATGGATAGATCATCTAGACACAGGATCAATACAGAAACAAGGGCCCTGAATGATACATTGGATCAGATGGACTTGACAGATATATTTAGAACTCTGCATCCCAAAGCAACAGAATATCCTTTCTTCTCGAGTGCACATGGAACATTCTCCAAGACAGATCACATACTGGGTCACAAAATAGCCCTTCATAAGTATAAAAGAATTAAGATCATACCATGCACACTTTCAGACCACAATGCTATGAAGCTTGAAATCAACCACAGGAAAAAGTCTGGAAAACCTCCAAAAGCATGGAGGTTAAAGAACACCCTGCTAAAGAATGAATGGGTCAACCAGGCAATTAGAGAAGAAATTAAAAAATATATGGAAACAAATGAAAATGAAAATACAACAATCCAAATGCTCTGGGATGCAGCGAAGGCAGTCCTGAGAGGAAAATACATTGCCATCCAGGCCTATCTCAAGAAACAAGAAAAATCCCCAATACAAAATCTAACAGCACACCTAAAAGAAATACAAGAGGAAGAGCAAAGACACCCCAAACCTAGCAGAAGAAGAGAAATAATAAAGATGAGAGCAGAAATAAACAATATACAATCTAAAAAAACTGTAGAGCAGATCAATGAAACCAAGAGTTGGCTTTTGGAAAAAATAAACAAAATTGATAAACCTCTAGCCAGGCTTCTCAAAAAGAAAAGGGAGATGACCTAAATAGATAAAATCATGAATGAAAATGGAATTATTACAACCAATCCTTCAGAAATACAAGCAATTATCAGGGAATACTATGAAAAATTATATGCCAACAAACTGGACAACCTGGAAGAAATGGACAAATTCCTAAACACCCACACACTTCCAAAACTCAAACAGGAAGAAATATAAAGTTTGAACAGACCCATAACCAGCAAAGAAATTGAATCAGTTATCAAAAATCTCCCAACAAATAAGAGTCCAGGACCAGATGGCTTCCTAGGGGAATTCTACCAGACATTTAAAGCAGAAATAATACCTATCCTTCTCAAGCTATTCCAAAAAATAGAAAGGGAAGGAAAACTTCCAGACTCATTCTATGAAGCCAGCATTACTTTGATTCCTAAACCAGACAGAGACCCAGAAAAAAAAGAGAACTACAGGCCAATATCCCTGATAAATATGGATGCAAAAATTCTCAATAACATACTAGCAAATTGAATTCAACAGCATATAAAAAGAATTATTCACCACGATCAAGTGGGATTCATTCCTGGGATGCAGGGCTGGTTCAACATTCGCAAATCAATCAACGTGATACATCACATTAATAAAAGAAAAGATAAGAACCATATTATACTGTCAACCGATGCAGAAAAAGCATTTGACAAAATTCAGCATCCTTTCTTAATAAAAACCCTCGAGAAAGTTGGGATAGAAGGAACATACTTAAGCATCATAAAAGCCGTTTATGAAAAGCCCACAGCTAATATCATCCTCAATGGGGAAAAACTGACAGCTTTTTCCCTGAGATCAGGAACACGACAGGGATGTCCACTCCCACTGCTGTTGTTTAACATAGTGTTGGAAGTGTTAGCATCAGCAATCAGACAACAAAAGGAAATCAAAGGCATCAAAATTGGCAAAGATGAAGTCAAGCTTTCGCTTTTTGCAGATGACATGATATTATACATGGAAAATCTGACAGACTCCAGCAAAAGTCTGCTAGAACTGATACATGAATTCAGCAAAGTTGCAGGATACAAAATCAATGTACAGAAATCGGTTGCATTCTTATACACTAACAATGAAGCAACAGAAAAACAAATAAAGAAACTGATCCCATTCACAATTGCACCAAGAATCATAAAATACCTAGGAATAAACCTAACCAAAGATGTAAAAGATGTCTATACTAAAAACTATAGAAAGCTTACGAAGGAAATTAAAGAAGATATAAAGAAATGGAAAAACATTCCATGCTCATGGATTGGAAGAATAAATATTGTTAAAATGTCAATACTACCCAAAGTTATCTACACATTCAATACAATCCCAATCAAAATTGCACCAGTGTTCTTCTCAAAGCTAGAACAAGCAATCCTAACATTTGTATGGAACCACAAAGGGTCCGAATAGTCAAAGTAATTTTGAAGAAGACCAAAGCAGGAGGCATCACAATCCCAGACTTCAGCCTCTACTACAAAGCTGTAATCATCAAGACAGCATGGTATTGGCACAAAAACAGACACATAGACCAATGGAATAGAATAGAAACCCCAGAACTAGACCCACAAACGTATGGCCAACTAATCTTTGACAAAGCAGGAAAGAATATCCAACGGAAAAAAGACAGTCTCTTTAACAAATGGTGCTGGGAGAACCGGACAGCAACATGCAGAAGGATGAAACTAGACCACTTTCTTACACCATTCACAAAAACAAACTCAAAATGGGTAAAGGACCTGAATGTGAGACAGGAAACCATCAAAACCCTAGGGGAGAAAGCAGGAAAAAATCTCTCTGACCTCAGCCGCAGCAATTTCTTACTTGACACACCTCCAAAGGCAAGGGAATTAAAAGCAAAAATGAACTATTGGGACCTCATGAAGATAAAAAAGCTCTGCACAGCAAAGGAAACAATCAACAAAACTAAAAGGCAACCAACAGAATGGGAAAAGATATTTGCAAATGATGTATCAGACAAAGGGCTAGTATCCAAAATCTATAAAGAGCTCACCAAACTCCACACCCGAAAAACAAATAATCCAGTGAAGAAATGGGCAGAAAGCATCAATAGACACTTTTCTAAAGAAGAAATCCAGATGGCCAACAGGCACATGAAAAGATGCTCAACGTCGCTCCTTATCAGGGAAATACAAATCAAAACCACACTCAGATATCACCTCACACCAGTCAGAGTGGCTAAAATGAACAAATCAGGAGACTATAGATGCTGGAGAGGATGTGGAGAAATGGGAAGCCTCTTGCACCGTTGGTGGGAATGCAAACTGGTACAGCCACTCTGGAAAACAGTGTGGAGCTTCCTCAAAAAATAAAGATAGACCTACCCAATGACCCAGCAATAGCACTGCTAGGAATTTACCCAAGGGATACAGGAGTACTGATGCATAGGGGCACTTGTACCCCAATGTTTATAGCAGCACTCTCAACAATAGCCAAATTATGGAAAGAGCCTAAATGTCCATCAACTGACGAATGGATAAAGAAATTGTGGTTTATATACACAATGGAATACTACGTGGCAATGAGAAAGAATGAAATATGGCCTTCTGTAGCAACATGGATGGAACTGGAGAGTGTTATGCTAAGTGAAATAAGCCATACAGAGAAAGACAGATACCATATGTTTTCACTCTTATGTGGATCCTGAGAAACTTAACAGAAGTTCATGGGAGAGGGGAAGAAAAAAAAAAGAGGTTAGAGAGGGAGGGAGCCAAAACATAAGAGACTCTTAAAAACTGAGAACAAACTAAGGGTTGATGGGGGATGGGAGGGAGGGGAGGGTGGGTGATGGGTATTGAGGAGGGCACATTTTGGGATGAGCACTGGGTGTTGTATGGAAACCAATTTGACAATAAATTTCATATTAAAAAAAATAATAAAAAAATAAAGTCTTAGTCACCTAAAAAATCAAGTTTAAGTATAAAAACAAGCAAAACAAGAAAAAAGCTCAGACAGATGACTACTAGTTCACATGCAACTCACTTTGGAGAGGCAGATTCTTCAACCTCCACCACAAATTATTTGGCTGGTTACCCAAATCCTGGAATCTCAACTAATCTGAGGCATTAATTGAAGGAAGGGAAAGTAGGTTAGGTTTCAAAAATATGTAATAAAAGAAGGTATATAAATAATAATGAGAAAAATATAAAATGATGGAGAAATACTGAGAAATAATAAACCCAGGGTCTTAATTCTTACAAAATCAGTGGTAAGTATAAAAGTAAATTTTACACTCATTGGATTTGTGCACATTTTGTTGTTTTTGGAGTGTAAAAATATTCAAAAGAATTAATCATAGTAAATTTATAATTATGTTCACATCATTTGAGAGACTTTAATTAAGACTTTAATCAATGTTTAACTGTTTAACAAAATTTAATTTTCATAGTTTTGGTAATTGGGTGTAAGTTTAATATGTTGGACATTAAATAAAAATGATGGTGAGTATTCCTTTCAAAGCACAAAAAAATCCTCTTAGATAATAACTATATTAATCATTAAGTTAAATTAATGAAACCATTCACTCAGTAATTTAATTGCAACACTGGGAATGAAGATTATCAGGAGCAAAGTTGGGTTTGTGGTCATCAGTCACCACCTTGTGTTCACAGCAATGTCTCCGATCTGAGGTGGAATTATGGGGTGGGACCTCAGCCCACTGTTGTAATTTCTAACATTGTTGGTCGAGGTTGGTGAGAAGTGGTGTAAGATGGCGCCTTCCTTTGTAAAAAAATCATTTCAAGCTCTTCCTGAAGGTGTGCAACAACGAGGCGAGGCTCACCACCCTTTCATGTTTTCATTTATTTCTTGGTTCTTACATTTCTGAACATGGAAACGTGGTTCTTATGGCAATACATATAGGTTGGACTGGGGTGAGAGGTGAAGAGGCAAAGGCTAGTGCTCAGCCAAGGCCCTGTCACTGTGCCGCAGGACCAGTCTGCATGACAGAATTTCAAGGTTCATTTCTGAGGCTGCCCTGTATTCTACACAAGCAGCTTTTCAATTCAAATTCTAAATTTAATGCTTGATCTGTCATCCTGACAAACACAGCATCATTACTCACTTTTCTGCCTTGGATTGCAAAGATTTTCAGCAGCTTGAATCGAGTAATAAGAAAATTCTTTCTGTTTCTTCACTATTTTAATAAACTTATTTTCATGAGAAAACCTTCAACTTTTCTATCTTGAACCCTCTGAGAAGGGAGACAAATGACTTTCTTGTTCCTAATCTCCATTGTCTTATTCCCAAAACTTGCCGCTTAGAACTAGTCTCAGTATTAAAGTTATTTTCCAATAAAATGGCTTTCTGGTCAAAGAGTTTTGGAAACTACTATATTAAATGCAATTGGAAATATTATCTTTACTGTAAGACTTTATTTTGTCAAGGAGCCATTTTGTCAAGACTTTATTTGGTCAAGGAGCCATTTTTAGGGTGCCTACTTATAAGTGCAGTGCTGTGCAGAGTGTATGTTGAGAATTGCTATTTCCAGTGTCCTTCCCACTCCCAGTGCCTGGAAGTCCACTTGAGGGCAAAGAGTAGATCAATAAACAACACAAGTGATCAAACAAAAAGTTACAAGAAAACAAGATCCATCATCACATAATAGTGAAAAAGAGTCAAAGCAAAGCAAGACTAAATGAAACAACCTCTCCTCCACCAAAAAAGCAACCAAATGGAAACAGCAACAAAAATGTGGACTAAGGCAGTGGGAAAACCTGTCTTCACGAGTGTTTCACTGCTTATGAACCATGTGCAGGCACTGGGGTGTAGACCCTCCATGATTCTAGGTTCTTTGTCTGCCCAGCTAAAGTAATAGTGCTTTGAAGGATTGTATTGATGGCTAAGTTAGACTACTCAATGCAAAATGTCTAATTCAGTGCCTGTTACATCGTAAGTTTTCTTTTTGTTTTTTAATATATGAAATTTATTGTCAAATTGGTTTCCATACAACACCCAGTGCTCATCCCAAAAGATGCCCTCTTCAATACCCATCACCCACCCTCCCCTCCCTCCCACCCCCATCAGCCCTCAGTTTGTTCTCAGTTTTTAAGAGTCTGTCATACTTTGGCTCTCTCCCACTACACTGTAAGTTTTCAAAAAGTAGTAGATTTTCTTAGGATTTTAATACAATTACAATCCAAAATGTTCTTTTTGGTACAATAAATGTCTTTGAAAAAATCCACCTTTCTCAGATTTTCACACTGTAGAGCGCAATCAATGTCTCTAAATCTAGTTTACTGGAATTAAAGCAATGTAGTTGCTAAACTCCCCAAAATGCTTAGGTGAGTCCTAATTTTAAATGTGTATGTAATTTAATTAAAGAAAAATACTTGGTAAAGTCAGGATATGCCCAGAAGTGACTAATTGTCCATGCAGAGGGCTTCATAAGTGGCAGGCTTTGGGGAGATACTCTGCTATACAAGTGTAGACCACTAAGAATTTACAGATCTCTCTAGGTTGTACTGACAGTAGGATGGCTCTAAAAGACTCAAGCATGAAACTGGAATAACAGCACATTTATCATAAAAAACTGTGACTATCAAGTAGGCCAGACTACTAGATTCTTAGAAGTTTTTGGCTGAGGCAGTCTTCTGGAAGTAAACATGATAGCAGACTAAATCATATTCTGAAATTGGCTTGATGAGCAGGGAATCATAAAAGAGAAGTGGCTCAATTAATCTTTGACAAATGAGGCAGGAATATGCAATGAGAAAGAGTCTCTTCAACAAATGGTGTTGGGAAAACTGGACAGCTACATGCAAAAGAATGAAACTTGGCAGGGGCACTTGGGTGACTCATCAGTTGAGTGTCTGACTTTGGCCTAGGTCATGATCTTGTAGTTCGTGAGTTGGAGCCTCACATCGGGTTCACTGCTGTGCTATCAGCCTGTCAGCACAGAGCCATTTCGGATCCTCTGTTCCCCCTTTCTGTCCCTCCCCAGCTTGCACTCTCCCAAGAATAAATAAATATTAAAAAAATGAAGCTGGACCACTTTCTTACATCATACACAAAAATAAACTCAAAATGGATTAAGGACCTAAATGTAAGTCCTGAAACCATAAAACTCCTAGAAGAGAGCATAGGCAGTAATTTCTCTGACATTGGCTGTAACAAATTATTTCTAGATAGGTCTCCTGAGGCAAGAAAACAAAAGCAAAGATAAACTATTAGTACTATATCAAAATAAAAAGCTTCTGTACAGCTAAGGAAACAACCAACAAAACTAAAAGACATCCTACTGAATGGGAGAAGATATTTACAAATGGCATATCTGATAAGATATTACAAATAGCAAAATATAAAAAGAACTTACACAATTCAATACCCCCAAAAATCCCAAATAATATAATTAAAAATGGGCAGAAGACATGAACAGACATTTTTCCAAAGAAGACGTACAGATGCCCAACAGACACATGAAAAGATGCTCAATATCACTTATCATCAGGGAAATGAAAATCAAAACCACAATGAGATGTCACCTCATACCTGTCAGAATAGCTAAAATCAAAAACACAAGAAACAACAAATATTGGCAAGAATGTGGAAAAATAGGAACCCTCATCCACAGTTGGTAGGAATGCAAACTGGTGCAGCCACTGTGGAAGACACTATGGAGAGTTCCTCAAAATTTAAAAATATAACTAGCCTAGTAGTAATCATACTACTGGGTATTTACCCAAAGAATACAAAAACACTAATTTGAAAGGATATATACATTCCTATATTTATTGCCGCATTATTTACAATAGCCAAATTATGGAAGCAGCTCAAGTGTCCTTTGGTTGATGAATGAATAAAGAAGACACACACACACACACACACACACACACACACACACACACACAACACACACTTGGATATCACTCAGTCATAAAAAAGGACGAAATCTTGCCATTTGCAACAACATGGATGAATCTAGAGAATATAATGCTATGTGAAATAAGCCAGTCAAAGAAAGGCAAGTACCATAAGATTTCACTCATATGTGGAATTTAAGAAACATGACAAATGAACAAGGAGGAAAAAGAGAGAGACAGAGAGAGAGAGAGAGAGAGAGAGAGAGAGAGAGAAACAAACAAAAACAGATTCTTAACTATAGAGAATACACAGATAGTTACCAGAGGGGAGGTGGTGGGGGATAGGTGAAATAGGTGAAGGGGATTAAGAGTACACTTACCACAATGAACAGTGAGTAATGTATAGAATTGTTGAATCACTATATTGTACACCTGAAATGAATATAACACTGTACGTGTTATAATACAGTATGTTCACTCTACTGGAATTAAAATAAAATTTAAAAAAATGTTTTTACTATGAAGAAGTGTGTATCCATACTTTTATAAAGAGAAATTTAATAGCACACCTAGATACTCATAATAAGTGTTCCTTCCCTTATTAAAATCAGTAAACACACACCACTATATTTTCCTTTCCTTTCTATTAGAGTTATCATGGCTTTTATATCAACTTTTCTTGAATTTTGAAGGATATCTAAAAAAACACTGACTTCTTTAATTCTGACCAAACTGTTACAACTTGGCTAAAAGGAGTTTCGTGAAGTTGCCCCTTATTCTTTAGCACTACCCCCATCATCCTTGAAAAGGTCCCTTGCTTTACAGCAATAATAAGATGTTGTTTGCTCATTTTGAATTTTGCATTGCTTATGACGGAATCAGCTACCCTTCCGGAACCCCAGTGTTTTTCTGTGGAGACCAGATCTAAGCACAGGAGTGTGTCACAGTATGCGAATGCACTGGTGCCCCTTTCAGCCACTTTTCACACAGTGCCAGAAAAAAAAAAAATTTAAGACCTAAGTTTACTTTAGTTTTTCCAATAAAACACCATAAACTGTCAGTCCCTTGCATTTCTTAGAAAACTACTTCAAACCCAGTAGGGATACTCCATATTCTTAAGCCCCTGAGAAATTATTTTCCATCAGCCTATATTCCACCATGGTAAGGGCCCTTCTACCTGGGCCAGGCTTCCATGTCTTCCTTCCTCGCTGGAGTTGCTGACATCCCACAGTGCCAAGACCCTACTCTAATTGTCACTTAGTCCTTTGTCATCTATTTGCTTGCTATCCATAGCACCACATCTGTTCATAAATTAGGTCTGAAGTTTCCTAATTATTGAATGGCTTCTTCTACCTGCTGAGCAATGAAAATGTCCTCATGGAAAAGTCAAGAACTTTTAGACATTTTGCTTTTAGAATTATATTTCTGGCAGATAATTACATTTGCATGTCTCTTTTTCCTCTGTAAATAAAATGTCCTGCTATTATCAGTGAAATGCCCTCTTAAGAATTGGAGCATTTCTCAAGTTACAAGGCTTTAGAGAAGTACAGTGGGAAGGACTCTTGTCTACTCCTTCCAGTTTTTTGAGCAACATTTCTGAAGGATCCCTACTAGTAAATAAGAACAGGAATGTGAGCTCACAGGCAAGCCATTTAGTTGATATAGGTCCTGGAGGGCAACAGTTATTCTCCTCTTAGTATTTTCCCCAGGGGACTTCATTCCCTGAATGGAACACTTTTTCCTGTCATACTAAGAGGCACTTAGTCCTTTGGCAAATTTTAGCCATTTGCTGTTTCCTTGCCTAAGTAACTAGGATAAACCTATCTCCTTCTCTGAGATGTCCTCTGCTGTTCAACGTCATCCAAGTATTTCCTGGAACAAATAGAGTTATAATTGTCATTAGCTTATTAAGCATATATCACAAATTGAGCGCTAAGGTTGCATATCATCTCAGTTAATCCTAACAACAACCTCTTGCACCACTATTGCTTTCATTCTATTTTCCAGATGAGAAAACACAACACTGAGTTGAAGTAACCCAGCTTGGAAGTGACAGTACTAGGATTAGAACTCACAGTTCCACCCCTGAGTCTGTATTCTTATTCCCTTTCATTCTTGCTCATAGCCCAATTACACATTACAGAATGTGCCCCCCAAATGGGTATTATATTCCATTAGCCTAATCATCACCAATTCAATTTAGATACCATCCTAGCAACAGCTACCGTTCTTTATTTTTAAATTGTAATTGACAGTAACCTAGAAACAACACACTGTTTCCAAACTATGCCCATTAAGTTTATATAACATCAAACATTCAACTTTCCCTATTGTTCACCTCCAGCTTCCTTTCTGGCCTCTTATCAGTGAAATCAATTACAGCTTCATGTTCTTGCCTTTCACATGTTGTCAAATCCATTCTCACACTACACGCTTAGGCTAATTGTGTGAATTCCATTCCCTGGAGTTACTGGCTTTGAAAGGTTACCGAGCGCTTTCACCACCTGGCCGCCAGCACACGCACAGTCTTCCTAAGATGATACCTTGGCCTCATCTTGATTAACTCTTTTGGGGAAATTTCTGGGGGAATTTCTTTTCTCTCAGTTCCAATTTTCCTTTTACCCAGCAACTTCATATTTGGCACCAATGCTGATTTGTCCAGAATATGTGAACAGATAATTAGTGAAGTTGAAACTTGAAAAAATATTAATGAATCAATGTCTTGGAATACAGATATTTGTTATACACAAAAGGCAGGAGAGAAAAGCAAAAGTACAGCAGAAACCAATATATATATAGTATATAACTTGCATTCTCTTGGACTGAGTCGCTCAACATTGTGGAGATGTCTCCATTGCATTGACATTCAATAGACTTTCAAAATGGATAGCATTAAGAGTCTTTTTGTATTGAGGTGCCTGGGTGGCTCAGTGGGTTAAGCACCAATTCTTGATTTTGGCTCAGGTCATGATCTCCCAGTTTGTGACTTTGAGCTCCACACTGGGTGTTGAATCTGCTTGAGGTTCTCTCTGAACCTCCCCTGCACATGTGCATACATACTCTTTCTCTCTCAAAAAAAATAGTCTTTCGTATCTTATCTCTGTTTGTCTCCATTTTATTCCCTAATGTATGCCTTAAATTCTCATAAAATAACATCAGTATTGACTGCCAAAATTATGAATATCAAAAAACAATGAAATATCAAAGAATGCCTTCTAAGTAGCATAATGGAATTTGAATGGTACTCTTAGAACATTCCCAGCATGTATAAGAGAATTCTAAATTGGGAAGAGACATAAAAGTCATATAAAACAATCCCTTCAAATTTAGGTGTTTGCTTATAGGAAATAATGGAAATAGCTATTAGTTAACAAGAATAGATTCAATCAATAGTAGTAGTTCTGAAGTCCCTGATCAAATTCGAAAGCAAATTTTAACTCCTAGATTGAGAAACAGTGGGGAAAAATGAAAATGTCAGGATCCACTCCATTTCTGAAACAATACTGGCTCCATCTGGTGGTCAAAGTAACAACTTCCAGTTAACAGTAACTTTATGATTAATGAACTATACTTTCTTGAATTGGAAATGCCCAATTGCATCAAAGTATTTGCAGAATTTAGAACATAAATGTAGCCTCAATAATGTTACCATTTCTACCTGTGATTATCCCCTTCCAAAGAATATCATGATTAATACATTGTTGTTTAAAGTGGAATTGAAAGACAGGAAAAAATCCCATATAGAAAACTTAAGGTTATTTCTTCACACACCTTCCAAGAGAATTTTGTGTTCAACGAAAAATATATTGATACCTTTATTGTTTAAAAACATCCATTACTTTTTTAATCAGGGAATATAATTAATACCAGTTTATTATTTAATATACATTGTCAGTTAAAATGTAAAACACATAAATTATGTAGTGATTCTAAAAAGCCATGGGAGATTTGTACTTTACTGTATTTTTTCCCTGTTCTTTGGACTAATAAACTAAAGTGTAATGGGTAGATTATTCTATTCCAATAGGAAGGAAAAACTCATTTTGTGTTTTGTGTAGGGGATCTTGCCTAGGGTTATGTAAAAACTAAGCAATGTCAAGCTAACCTCTTCGTGTTTGTGCATGTTCAAGAAGAGACCTCAACTTACTTTAGATTCTCAGAGGAATTTCTGGCACCTTAACTATTTATGAAGTCCGGAGAATGAGTGACACAAGTGGGTTCAATTTATAAAAATTCATCAAGTTGTGCACTTAAGCTTATAAGTTATACTTAAAAACTTTTTTTAGATGTTTATGAATCATTGTTTTGATGTCCCCAAGCTTAAATATATAATAATAAACCTTCACCATGTGCTGAGGTAAACATATGGCAACGGTTATTAACCTTTGAGAATCAATTTTTCTAATGGAAAAGTATGAATAACTTCCCTTGGGTGATTGAGAAAACTACTTTATAAAACAAAAATTGGCTGGAAACTCGATCTCTGTCTCTGAAATCCACCCATGCTACCTCTCACTAATTTTTCCTTCCCAGCTAGTCAAGGGATGTTTGGAATCATTGACGCACTGCCTGAGGAGTGGGATTAAATGTTGTCACTATCCCACAAGAAAAGAAACTTGGAAAATAAAGAAAATTTAAGATGTGCACACTTGAGATAATATTATAGCACCAAAGTAAAAATGTGGCTTTGCAATGCCTCTCTGCTGGTTATCTATTTCTTGCCTCTTAGCCTCAGATTCACCTCGTTTTCCTGCCTTATGAAAATGAATGTGGGCCCTTTAAATGATTTCCTCTGACAGCTGACCCTGAAGCTTTATGAGGGGGTGCTTGAGAGACATTTCAGGAGAAAAAGTTTTACTTCCCGCTTCCAGAAGGCTCACTCAGCAGGTTCCTGCTGCATTCGTGGCTTCTTCAGCCCGAGGCTTAGACAGTGCTCACAGCATCTTCAGTGCCCAGCTTTATAGGACACGATAGTCTGCAGCACTTACCAGCCAGCAGCTTCCTCCAGCAACCCTCCCCTCCCAGCCAGGGACTTTGTAGCAGAGTGCCTCAACTCCTGTGGCACTTGTGACATATCTGTTGCCCAGCTACTGCAGTGCCTGGTGGTCAGTGACATCCAGCAGCCTCCTTCCTGCCCCAGTATCCCCGCTGTAAGACAGCTCTTCTGATGAAGAGGGAAACACAGGAAAGCAGAACCAAAAGATACAAAAAAAGAAGTTGCTGATAACAGCATCTGCCGACACGGATCTGGTCTCTGGCTGCCAATATCTGAGGCCTTCAGAACCATGAGAGAGTAAACGCCCTAGGTCAGTTCGAGTTTGCTTCTGTCACTTGTCAGTATGGTCATAACTGCTGTGGTTATTGCAGGTGATTTGTCTAACTGAGGCCCTTAGGTCACCGACAGGCAATTCACAGCTTCCTAGGTCAAAGTCCAGGAATGTTCAGTTGGGTATATATTAAGTGCTGACTGTGTACACAGCACTCTATGCTAAATATGCAGATAGGTTTCTCCCATGCACTGGCAAAATAGTGACCAGCAGATCCGGGCTTTACATCCAACAGTCCAGCAAAGCCAGAAGAAGGAGATCCCCTATTTCTAAAAAATTCCAGAGAAGTTCTGAGGCTCATATTCATTAGATGGATTAGTGTCTTTATGCTAGAGAAGGAGCATTAGAACAATCAAATCTGAAAAGTGTTTCAGTGATGGTTGATGTCATTTCCAGAGCAGACACTTCTACCCTTTGATGTTCAGTGACAAAGTCATACTGCTCTGGGTCAGACAATCTTTCTTAGCATATTTGGAAAAACACTTGGCAAAATGGACAAACACGCTTTTTTGTGCTGTAGGTTTTTTTGAAATGCTTTACCTGGTGTTTCTCACTCTTTTTCCAGTTAACGATGGTGGAAATATTGAGATAGAAGTAAACTGTAAAAATTCAGCTCTGACTTCAGACAGGTCAAAAACGTGAAAGTGTAGCTGATTAAAGGTTGGAGTCTTCAGCTCCTCTGTCTCCCTAACAGCAACATTAGCATGCTGCCCACACTGACACGTCTCACATCACCTAATATGATTGATTAAAGGATACATTTTAGAATTTCCCCACTGTCTTTGTTTTTATTTTTTTATTTTCTAGACTGCTTGTCACAGGCCCCATATCTGTGAGAGGTTTGTATAAAATATAAACGCAAATCTTAAAAGAAATACAATGTGTGACACAGTGACAAAAGCCAGAAAATTGTGCGTTCTGACGGACATGCCACTCTTCCTTCACATCTCTGCTTTGTTTTTTTCAGCTGGGAGAGTGACAAGCTAGATGGCCTGGTGTTTGTCAGTGTGTGTCACAACCATGATATTTAAACATAGGCCTCTTTGTAATTATTTTCTCCCACCCAAAGTCTTTCTGGAAATGTGCCAAATATACATTTACTCAAATAAATACAAAAGGTCAAGTTTTCTCCTCTGCTTTCTCACTTAAAGCAAAATATTTTTTTCTCTATTTATTGATGGAGGTGTTAAGTTCGTTATTGTTGTGCCGTACTATGTTGCTGAGTAACAGTCCATTACTAATGACAGTTTTTATAGTCTAATCTGTTTTCAGGTGTTGAATTTTTCTCCTAGATGTCTATTTCTGTTTGTCAAACTTAATTTTTTTCTTTTTTTCTTTTTGTTCTTAAAATTCAAACTTCAGTGCCCATCTTTTAAAAAATTCTATATTTTTTTTTGGGTTTGCTATGAATATTTTTGGAAAGGGAAATGTGTTTAGAGTAATGCTTACATAGCAATTGGTTTAAATTAAAGCTATCCATTACATAATCGTATTTTTTAAATGTACCATTTAAAATAAATCTACCAAAAGACAGATTCATATAAAATTATTCTATAATACTACTAATTTGTGTTACAGTGTACTGCATGTTAGCAGCAAATTGTCAGTTATGAGAATTTATAGTTTCTAACCGATCTAATAATAACATGTTTTGATTGTTGCTTGTTAGCACTTTGTCCTAAAAGTTAACATTTACTCTTTTTTCTTGAAATGAACATTAAGCATTACAAAACTAGAACCTGTTTTCAAACATTCTAAAATAAAATAATATTACTCCGAAGTGAACAGAATAGATCTAACCTGTTCCCCTTCTCTTCTCTTATCAAAATGTCACTTTGTTGACTGAACAAGTGTAGCATTTTTGTAAAAAACATTAGGCTTTCTGTAATTTCTAAGGATATGCAATTGATTCAGTGAGTACCTCCCTCTAAAAGGCTATAAAATAATTTAAGCAATAGTGGTGCCGGGTGCTCAGTCGGTTCAACATTGGCTGGGGTCATGATCTCGCAGTTTGTGAATTCAGACCCCCACATCGGGCTCTGTGCTGACAGCTCAGAGCCTGGAGCCTGCTTCAGATTCTGTGCCTCCCCCCTCTCTGTCCCTCCCCTGCTCACACTCTGTCTCCCTCTCTCTCTCAAAAATAAATAAACATTAAAAAAAATATTTTAAGCAATAGTTTCACCTGCTGAAATTTAAATGTGTGCAAATAGTTAAAAATGTAAATATATAACAAAATTGAGTTATGGTTGTTGTATAGTTACACATAATTATTCAGATCATGTTAATTTTTATCCAGATGTTTTCTATTGCCAAAAGGAATTGAAGGTGTTCGCAATTTTATATATATATATATATCTATATACATATATATATGCTATTATAATTATCAGGATAAAATATTATAATCTAATAAAGGAGATATTGAGATAGCTATAGCAGGGGAAAAAAAGGGCAAAGAGCAGCTAGTACAGATTTTGCCGGCAAGGCAAAAAACAAAGCGTAATATATTACATAATGATCATCCAACAAGAGGAAGTATAACCATTCAAAAGAGACAAACATTTCCAAGCACTAATCTCTAAAGATTGTTTCAAAGTTTATGGAAAGAAAACTTAAATATATTATCATCTCTAAAAGTTTTTTAAAAATACCAAAAGTCTATCACATGACCAGCTTTCACTTATTAACTATTGGTGATAGCCAAGGAATAAATGTTAAGCTTTCCTCTTGTGAAAACATGTTTATGAAGCACTAAAGTACGTTTTTTGGGTAAATGATTTCCACTGATATGTAGGTCATACATAGAAAAGATAAAGGATAAAATGGCTTGTAGTTCAGCGGTTTCAAACTGTTCTGGGCCAAGCCCTAGAAATTCTGTGCTGGCACTTCCAGGCTGAGCTGGTTGTACTCCTAGAATTTCCCATTTTCACCCCACCCCCACCGCATTTCAACAAAGCAGCTCCACTTTTATGCATTTTAGGCTTCTGCATGAGATTGAATGTAAGGCATAGTTTCCAAACTAAACAGAGATTATCAAAATAACCATTTTGATATTGTATTCAGATTGTATTGTATTCAGATTTGACTTCAGGTAGCTTTTACTCAGTGTGCTTTTTCAACATTACTTAGTAATTCTTAGAACAACCCTGAAAAGAAGTCATTATTATATCTATTTTACTGCTAAGAGAAAACTAAGACTTAGAAAAAGGTATTTTATTAATGAAGAGGTCAGTTTTCTGAAAGGCCATGGAGTTGGGATTTTGAAATTAGCAAGGAGTATAAGAGGAGTATGTTCTGGAAAAGGGTAGTGATTCAGAAGCTAAGGTCTTTTACAAAAGGAGGAGCATGACCCAGAGGTTGGTCAATGACTGCAGGAGTGGAAAGTAGAACATGATGGGAAATTCAGTACCAAAATTTCTAGGAAAGAGAGAGAAGATCAAGGATCAGGAAGTAGCAATAAGGAGCAAGAAGGATATCTATTCTCCCTCCCAGACCTGGAGCATGAGGACTATGAAAGAAAACATGTCCTCAGGGGAGAACCAGGTGTCAGAACAAGAATAAGAGAACATTCAGAAAATAGGTTGGGGATATAGATTTATAGTGATTACCAACCAAGAGTTCTATAGGGCATGGAGGAAGGGTTTTAGATATTGAGAGGAGGTAGGACATGGAGTTAGAAAGGGAGGTACAGAGCCATAGGAGCTTCTGGTGGTGGTTGACATAAACAGTGGAATATAGGCCAAGATAATAAGATTTTTCCTGATGGTCCCATCAAAGCTGTGAGTCTTTTTTTTTTTTAATTTTATTTTTTTAATGTTTATTTACTCTTGAAGGAGAGAGATAGAACGTGAGTGGGAGAGGGACAGAGATACAGGGAGTCACAGAATCCGAAGCAGGCTCCAGGCTCTGAGCTGTCAGCACAGAGCCTAATGTGGGGCTCAAACTCACGATCTGTGAGATCATGACCTGAGTGAAGTTGGTTGCCCAACAGACTGAGCCACCCAGGTGTCCCAAAGCTGTGAGTCTTTATGAGAGGAAAGGAAGGATCTGAAAGGACAATCCAGATTATTAGGTCTTCCACTTGACCACTGCTGATAGAGGCATAGACTATAGAGGGAGATGTCTGCAATGAGTACCTGAGTTTACCCCTAAATTCTGTAAATGGGGCCCAAAGCCCATGAAAGGACCGTCTCATTCTGAACCTGAACCCATTCCAATATGTAGGTTTTACCCATACTACCAAGCAATTCTCCAATACCAGCAGGGTGTCCTACAATTCAACTCAATCTGACACTATCTACCTGGAGACAGCATCAGATCCCACAGATTACCCATAGATTAAAGGGTTCAGTTCCACAACACTGCCCCTCACACCCCACTTCAGACACCAGTTGTAACCCCAGATTATCACCTGTGCTTCTGACTCACCACCTATAGATTGGAGGTTCCGATGACTCCCCTCCTTGAGTTCAACTAATTTAGCAGAGTGGCTCATAAAACTCAGAAACATTTCACTCACTAGATTAGCAGTTTTATAAAAGGATATAACTCAGGAACAGATCTTTCATGCCCTGTCCAGGTGTAACACTCTGCCCAAATCTCCACATGTTCACCAACTCAGAAGTTCTCTGAATCCTCTCCTTTTGGGTTTTTATAGAGGGGTCACTACATAGGCATAAATCAGTAAATCAATGATCATTCGCCATGATTTAACCTCTAGCTCCCTCCCTTCCTGGGAAGGCAGGGAATGGGGCTGAAGCTCCAAACTTCCAAACACAAGGTTGGTTTCCCTGGCAACCAGCCACCATCTTTATGTGCTTCTCAAAAGTCACCTCATTAACATAAGTCCAGGTATGATTAAAAGGGGTTTGTTATGATTATCAAGATACTTTTATTGCTCTCATCACTCAAGGAATTACAAGTTTTGTATGCTCTGTGCCAGAAATAAGTATGAAAAATAAACATATATTTCATATTATAGATCACAATATTACACACCCCAAGTGTATGGCACCTCCTATTTGGCCCTTTCTGCAGAGGTATGGAGGTCTGGAGGTTCTGTAGAGGTATGGGTGTTTCCTCTTACCATCTGCCAGTACAAACAGTTTTGAGCTTACAAGTTATAGATCCAGTTGGCAAGAGAGAGCATCTCAATCATATTTTACTATTCCCTGGAAAAGGATTCTGATCAGTTTGAATTTGAGTCTAATTATCTGTGACCAGGGCCTGTATGATTATGTCATATAAAATGGGCTAACAAGAGTCCATCAGTGTGATGGAGGGAAGCAGACAAGGAAGTCCTTATGTGCTAGGCAGACACCCCAACAGGTGTCCACTAGGAGTTTAATAAAAAATAGAGCTTCAAAAGACTCTTAGATTATAGGACCAGACTCTGTCAACAGCAGGTGACAGAAATAAGTAATGTGAAATGGCAAGATTTACATATATGTGTTCCCATCTTTTCCCCCACCCCTCCTTGATTAAAAGATTTCTAGCAGTGAATGTTCAGGCTCTCTCTCTTCCACATTCTCCAGGGAGGGATATTTTATTGTTAAAGAGTAATTTAGACTTTTGTGATGCAGAAGTAGGAGAGGAGAGATTAGTGTGTGACCTAGAGCCTGATGAAGGACTTTTTGGGGAAAGAAATATTTGGGAGTAACTGCACAGAGTTGAGGCAAAGTAGATGAGAGGGGGGAAAAAACAGGATTTTCAAAAGCATTTATGTGCAATGGACATATTTCATTATGTTTAATGACCAAAAGAAAATTATTCCAACCATTAGGAAATACTTTTGACCAATGAAATGTGTTTCTTGACTCATAACACCACACTCATGCTAGACTACTGGATCATGGCTTCAGTGAATCTCAGTGAGTTGGGAGGGAAACTGGGGCTCCCATATGTGAGGGCATTGTGCAGTAACTAGACACCTAAGCAGAGACATTTTGAACACCTGAAGATATGGAATTAGAGTTCAAATGAGAGGTCAGTGCTGGAATAACACATTTGGAATTTATATAAATGAGTTAAAAGCGAACCTTGAGACTGAAGTAGTTATGCACAGAGGGAAAAATTGTCGCTTCATAAAAAAAACTTATAATTGCAAAGCACAGGAAAAAAGAAGACATAATGTAGAAACATTAAGAACTATGTAGCTTATAATAAGAGAAGCCAGAGGAAAATATTATAGGAACAAGGAAGAAGTCATATAAGAGTTTTAAAGAACACAAGAATTTACCTAGTTCAGGCTCCTACACTAAAAAGCATCCATTTAAGTGTCTTTGGCTGATGTCCTTCTGGCATCTGAATGAACATTTCCTGTTACGAGAAGTTCATCTCAAAGATATCCACTCCATTGCTGAACCATCCAAGATACAAGGTTATATCTTGCACACTCTGTTAGGGGAGAGAAAAATGATTATTAAGGGGGAGACTCCAAAATCTTACTATTCTTGTATAAATATATGTACATAAACATATATGTCTGTGGTATTAAAATTTCATTGTTGGGAGGTGTGGGCAGTGACTAGGAAAAAATGTCTTCAAAGTCTCATTGATGAAAAACAGTTGAGAAATATGGTTTATATTAATTTTCAGTTAACAAATCCCAGTGGCTTAAAAGAACAATATGTATATTGCTACAAGTCCTTCATGGAGAGCAAGGGATGTGGTGCTAGTGGTTTCTGAGGTGTCTGCTTGTACAGTTATTCTCTGCATACAGGGTGACAAGGCTGCAGGGTTTTGTGGCTGGTACCATTATGGATCATTTCTTTAATGGGGTGGAGAGAAACTGGAGAATCAAGGGCATTTACTGTCACACACTGGAAGTCAATCTCTTCTGCCTACATTTCATTGGTCAGAATAAGATACAAGCACTGTCTAAATTTAAAAGGACCAGAAAATATAGGGGAGGAACTGAATGTTTGGCAAACATCACAATGTCTGCCATAGACAGACAAACAGGGGTCCTTGTTTGTATCTTTGAACAACATTTGTCACCTTATTCCCTCTTCTACAAAAGAGAAAATTAATTCTCTCTAAATTCCTTTCACCATTTCTGTGATGAGAATATTACCAACACATTTATCAAACTGTCTTTTTCCTCAATACTCTATAATTTGTCAATTACCATTTTTAAAGCACCCAGTAGGATCACAGTCCTTAGTCGGGTACATGAGGCCATTGCCCCATAATTTTAAGTATGAATTCCTCAGTGCAATCTAATGTTTTTTATTTGCCACATCATTCTGTACACCAATACTAAGCTTGTGGTCAGTCACAATCTTGGGCAATTTTTTTATTTAAAAATTTTTGAAATGTTTATTTATTTTTAGGACAGAAAGAGAGAGAGAGAACACGAGCAGGGGAAGGGCAGAGAGAGAGGGAGACACAGAATCCAAAGCAGACTCCAGGCTCCAAACTGTCAGCAAAGAGCCCAATGTGGGGCTCAAACTCACTAACTGAGATCATGACCTGAACCGAAGTTGGACGCTCAACCGGCTGAGCCACCCAGGTGCCCCATGGGCTATTTTTTATACAGTGTTCAGCAAACAAGAAATTCTATGTGTTTTACCAACGATTAGAACTTGGTAGATAAAATTTATAAATGTATTATCTAAATAATGTAATTCTAATAATATACTTATTTATTTGCTTGGTCTTTTGTGTAACAGAAGTTGAAAATAATATTAGCAAAAGTGATGGCTATTTAAAAGAAGTTATAATTTATGATTCTTAAAAATATCAGTTACATAAACATCGACCCGGGTTTTTGGTGTTTGTTTTGTTATGTTTTGGTTTAAATGAAAATTCCTTCATGGAGCTACTGAGATTTGCTCCAACCACAATAGCTAATTAAGTAGGTAAAAATCAAGTGGCTGGGGTTTTCAGCACTTTTTATTCCCAAGATACTGTCTCAAGTTCTTCTTGATTTTAGTGACAACTATGATTGTATCTCCTGTCCCTTTTAATCCCTTTTTCTTACATCAAAATTTGCCTTCTGATTTTCTAGATCACAAAATACTTATGTGCAAGGCACTTTGTAACTACAAAGAATAGACTTTATGAATAAAATTTTCATTAATATTTCTTATCTCCTTTCTGGCTTTCAAGGACCTTACATACTGAGCGAGAGAGAGAGAGAGAGAAAGAGAGAGACAGAATATGAATAACCAAGACAAGCATCAGAAGATCTGCAAAAGCAATGAATAGAACTAGAATTTACATAGACTAAAATCGCAGCAAAGAATCTGTGGAAGAAGAGAGTCTTCAACTTTATCTAAAAGGAAAAATATTATTTGGAAAAATATGCAAATTGGGGCCAGGCATCCCACATTTTCCCACAGTGGGGATATGGTATGAACAAAGGTGAAGTAATAGTGAGAAGAAGTTGCATAACTCAGGGGACAGTGAGTAGAGAAACTTCACCTGAAATCCAGAATCTGTGCTAAGAGCAGTGATGAATTTAAAAGATGTTTGAGTCATATTATCCTGGCAAGACTTTGGACTTGGACTTGGTGTCGAAGAGGCATTAAATACTTCTGTGGAGAGCAATGTGACATGATCAAAGCCAATCTTTATGACAAAACTTATGACAGCAGTATCTAAGAAGGTTTGGAGTTAGAGACACAATGGCAAAAGAGAGTGGAATTAATAGCTGAATACACCGATCCAGTGTGATACGGCAAGAGCCCAGACTGGGGGCTATAGGAGAGTAGTGGGAACAAAAATTAATATTAGATATAAAAAAAAGGTTATAAAAGGATGAATGTCACTTCATTAATTAACATCAATAAAGGAAAGAATAGAAAAGAGACTTCAAGTTATATATGGATGCATAAGATGCTGAGTGAAATACCCACTAAGAAATAACCCACAACTATAAAATTAAATCTGTAGATGAACTGAACTAAAAGGTCAGACTGGTAATAGGTAGGTGAATCTGAAATCTTAACAAAAGAATTGGATGGGGGCACCTGGGTGGCTCAGTTGGTTGAGTGCCCCACTTCCGCTCAGGTCATGATCTCACGGTCTGTGAGTTCGAGCCCGCGTTGGGCTCTGTGCTGGCAGCTCAGAGCCTGGAGCCTGCTTCGAGTTCTGTGTCTCCCTCTCTCTCTCTGACCCTCCATGCCCCTGCTCACACTCTGCTTTCTCTCTCTCTCAAAAATAAATAAACATTAAAAAAAATTTTAAAGAATTGGCTGGACACTAGCTAGCACTTGTCCTAGCAAGGTCACTGGGAGCTGGCACTGAATTTGTGACATGCAGCCTAGAATCAGAAAGGGCTGCCCTGTAGGTGAAACAGATATGAGAAAAGCTACACCCACCAGGCCCTAGGAAAGTGCCAGACGGAAAAAGTGCTAGACTTGGAAAGCAGGGAGACAGCTTGCCAACTTCCCATATCCATGGGTAGAAAATATTTATCTGTGAGAAATAGAGAAAGCAGGCCTGAGACACACACATGTGTAGTCTGAATTAAATCAAACCGTGTAACACAGAAACCCTTTTCTGAGAAATTGGCTTAAAAACTATCTGGTACCAGTGAAAACCCTTTAGTGTATTTGCATACAACATTTGCATACACAAATCACTCTCTAAGTTTTGTCATATAACCCTAGCAGAAACTGCAATGCACACAGTAAAATGGATCACTATGGGAAAACAGCAGATGGGGAAAAACAGAAACAATGAGAATTTATACTTGTGAAACAGAAGATAATTTTTTCAAAAGCCAGAGTCAACAATGATGAGACAATCAAACTTAAATACCTAGAAAAATGGCTAAAACTCCTACAGAGACACTTCCCATTTCTCTTACACCAGGAGAAGAGGCCTCAAAGCAAGAGAGAGCAAGAAGGAAACTAAGAAAAGGGAGAGCCAGAGAGGCACAATCCAAAATTCCATGTTTAAGTTCAGCTCAAGTCTGGCTAATCTCTGAACTACACATTATGGAACAAACAGAAAGCAGCTTACAATTAAGACTGAAGTGATATCTGAACTGTCAACCACTGTAGACATGGAAGTGTGTAATTTGAGTTTAACCAAGTCAGTTGCCTACTAAAACAAAAACTTTGATATATTTGAAGAAGTATAACAGAATCTAGAATCTACATAATACAATATTCACAATACAAAATTATTCACCATACAAGAAAGTATGACCCCTTGCCAAGGAAAAAGACAATCAAGAAATGTCAACTCTGAAAAGGAAAAAAAATGTCAACTCTGAGATGACCCAGATGTTGGAATTATCAGGCAAGAAATGCAAAACAGCTATTACAGTTTTGCTCAGTGGGGTAAAGGAACATATTCTCATAAGTGAAAAGATAGGAAAATTAAGAAGAAATCAGAAACGGTTAAAAGATCTAAATGGAAAATTTTAAAACTGAAAAACACGATATTTGAAATTTAAAAATTTCTCAAAGAACCTAATAGCAGAATGTGAAAAACAGAGGAAAGAGTCAGTTGAGCTTGAAGAAAGATCAATAAGAATCATTAAATCAAGAAAAAGAAGGAGGAGAAGGAGAAGGAGTAGAAAGGGAGGAGGAGAAGGAAGGGGAGGGTGGTGGAGGAGGAGGAAAAGAAGAAAGAGGAAGAGAAGGAGAAAAGAGAGAGAGGAAAAATATAGAGAAATTACACTAAGTAAGAACAGAGTTTTAGAGATCTGTGAGACCATTCCAAACATATCCATATAGGTAGTTAGAGTCCAAGAAGGAGAAGGGATAGACAATGGAGCTGGGAAAAAAATTGTAGAAATAGTACCTGCAAAAATTGGTGAAATCCATAAATTTGCATATCCATGCAGTTCAGAAAACTCCAAACAGGATTAGTTAGAAAAAGACCATGGCTAAGTATGTCAGGGTCAGACTACTAAAAAGCAAAGATAAAAGAAAATATTGAAAATGGTCAGAGAAAAATGACACGTTATATACAGATTCAAATGGCCACACAGTTCTCATCAGAAATCATGGCGCCTGGAAAACAATAAAATAATATCCTTAGTGCACAGAAAGAAAATAAACTAGTGATCCAGAATTCTATATCCAGCAAAAAATATTCATCAATAATTAAGGTAAAATAAAGACATTTTCAGATTTTAAAACAAACAAGCAAAACTCTAAGGGAACTGATTGCCTCTAGATCTGTACTACAAGAAATACTAAAGGAAATCCATCAGGCTAAAGAGAAATAACACCAGAGAGAAATTCAAAAGTAGACTTCAAGACAAGCAGTGCTATTAAATATAAAGAGAAACATTTTATAACAAGAAAATATTCCATTCATTAGGAAAACACAGCAATCATAAAGGTGTATTGCCTAATAACAGAGCCTCAAAAATATATGAAGCCAAAATTGATAGAATTAGAGTAATAACAGAGAATTTTATACCCTTATCTGAATAACTTATAGAAAAACTAGTCTAAAAAAGCAGCAAAGACACAGATCTTATAAAACACTACTACGTTGATCTAATTGATATGTATACATTATTATATTCAGAAAATTCTCTTCATGAATGACACAGAACAGTATATACTCTATGAGTCCATTTATATACAATGCAAATAAATCTGTAGTGACAAAAAAACAAAGCAATAGTTGCTTGGGCTAGAGACAGAGAGAGGAATGGAATGCAAAGGAGCATAAGAAATCTTTTAGAGTTGATAAATTGCTGTATCAATTTTTGATGGTTTCATGAATGTACACAACTATGAAAACTCATTGAGCCATGTGTTGACTGAAGGTAGTTTATGGTACATGAAATATTCTTCAATAAAGGTGATAAGAAAAATATAAAATTGAGTACCTGTAATTTAAAAAAGCATAAATAGTATGATCCCATTTTTCTAACATTTTAAAATTTGTCTTTCTATTGTTTTATGCATGGAGAGAGTTCCTGAGTAATACTCCTCAAATGTTTATAATGGTGAATTGAGGGAGCCAGAAGGTTGGGAGTATGATTTTTTTTTCTTTTTATATTGCTTCAATTTCTTTTTATAATGACCATATGTCATTTTTGCAAAACCCATAAATTAATTTTTAAAAGTGAATTGTTAATGAAGAAATGAAAACACGATAGAACACTTCTTTTAAAACAAAGAGCAATAGAAGCAAAAAAAAATTATAGCATGATTGTGGGACACATCAGAAAAGGGGAAGAGTTTTCATGAAAGGGAAGAATCTGTAAATATGTAACACAGAGAGGTAGAGGAACCCTGTGCTTTTCCCCTTACAGTTCCCTGAGCTTTATTTTCCTGATTAGAAGTTAATCAACCTGTGAAATAAATTCATGCCAACATGCAAATAGGCATTAAGATTTTCAATTAGCCAATGTCAAATTTTCCCTTAGCTGAAGCCAAGGAGATACCATGCCTCATTCCAAAAAAAGGGTAGTAATGTTGCAAAATAGATAATATGAGGCTACAAAATATGGTATCACATAGGTACTCAAAAGATATAATTTTAGTAAACAAATGAATAGATGAATGAAGACAGGATAGCTGTCCAGTATAATTTATACTCCATCAGGGGTTGCATGTTCTACCACAGCATATGTCTGGCCACCTTTCAAGTCCTTCAAATCTGTGGTGATGCAAGATCACTTTCTCAAATGATAGGTTCATATATACAGCACCTCATTATACTGCAGGTGAGATTTTATACTTCAGTGCATATCATGACACCTGTCTATAGTAAGGGACATACAACCATCAAGTTGGAAATCCTGGATAAGATTCTAGTCTCTCAGCAGTTCCTGAAACTGAATTATAATAACCAACAGTAGTAACTAGGCTTCCAAGAAATACATTACCCACCAGGAATAGTTTGCCTTTTGAAGTTTCCTAATCATCCCCTCTTCAGGTTTTGTTTTATATATGAACAAAAATATGAATCAATGATAGAAAATTTAAAGCCTCACATCCATGAAATGATAAAAAGTTCAATGAAAAATCTGAGTATTATGTTTATAAATAATGTCATAAATATCCAGATGTTTAAGTAATTGGTGATTTTTAACTGCATTTTTTTTTTGCAGTTTTATCCAGGAATTGTTAATTCTTAAAAGCCCCTGTGGGTATATATTTTTGTGTTTTTTCAAAATAATCTATTTTTATAACATTATTTTTGGCCTAAACTTGAAACAGTTGGTGCTGTTGCTATTAGCAACAAAAAGAAGACATAAATCAAGCAGTATCCATAAGACCAATCTAACAGAATGATGGGTCACACTCATGACCCAGGAATCCTCATTTAAGGTTCAAAGCTTTGAGGACCATACTATTTTAAGCCATAGCATGGATGCTATAGGGATCTAATAGTAAAGCCTCAAAGTAAGTATCTATCTTTAAAAGGAAAGAAAAAAAGTAAGGTTTTTAGTTGTAATATAGAGATCTTTGGTTGCATAACTAAGAAGTTAAAAAAAAAAACAAACCTTGGGTCCCACTCCTAGAAATTCTGATTTACTTGTTATGAGATGTGCCTGGGCATTAGGATTTCTAAAGATTTTAATATGATTTTAATATGCAGCCAAGTATGAGAACTTCTGAACTGGAGTATCTTGAAATCTTCCCATTCAACAGCTGAGTGACTTTTCTGGCATGAACAAAAAGGAAATCTGTTTTTCCTAACAATTACGTGTAACTTTAACTTTATCCTGAGGTATTGTTATTCAACTGGCAAGAAAGAAATAGTGACTCAAGTTTGGTGACAAACTGCAAAAGTCTATAAGGGCTGTAGAGTAAGTCATTGAAATGTTTAAGAAATTATACGTTTTCCTTAAAAAGATCACAAAGCAAAGACTTGCCATGTCCACCATTCATATTTGACTTAAAAATATTTAAACTTCAATATTCTATATTGCAATAAAAAATATGTTCCTGAAGTCAAAGTATGCATATATGTATGAAGAATGATAAATATGTGTGTATCAATCACTCACATGTCCTATCCTCAAGAAATAACACTTAGAATTCATTCTCAGCCTTTCAGAAATAAATGTTTATCCTCAAGTTTAGTTTTATATATACATATATACACATATATTACTGTATGTAATATATAAATATATATATTTAATATGACAGTAATGTGCACACATGAAATAAAAGTTTTGAAATGGCCTAGAACCATTACAATACATTCTTTTATCATTATCAAATTTTTTAAACATTCATTGATGTCTTAAGAATAATTTAAAATATAACCACCACCTAGAGTTAACATATTTTTAATTAAGAAGCTTTAATTTTTAAAGCAGCTTTAAGTTCACAGCAAAACTGAACAGAAAATACAGAGTTCTCATACACTCCCTGCCACCTCACATGCACAACCCACCCCCACTTCCAAAATCTTGCACTAGCGTGGGACACTTGTTATAATCAATGAACCTACAACAATGCATCATGATCACCCAGAGTCTGCAGTTTACATTAGAGTTCATTCCTGGTGGTGTACATTCTTAACCTATTATTCTACCATATTTGCTTAGCGTTTTTTAGTTTTAAGAAATAAAATATTACCTATCAAATTAAAGCCCTTTTGTGTCTTCCTAGACCTCTCTTTTCTTTTTGCACATAGATGTGCACTTCTGTGCTCACACACACACACACACACACACACAGCTACCTATTTCCTTCACAATCTTTGTAGAGAAAGGTAAACAACATCTTAAGTTTTATGGGTGTCCTATCACCCCATATTTTAAAAAATAACTTTACTAGGTATGTATCGTATAGTATAGCATTTTGATTTCTTAAACTTTTAGTTGACTTTCTCAATTAAATGTGTTCAAAGTTGACATAAAGGAAATCACACTGTATACATAATTTTGCAACCTACTTTTTTTACCTGACATATTTTCATGATAAATTCATGCAGACAAATGTAAATCTAGTTTATTTAAACTTCCATACAAATGTCTATTCTGATTTATCAGGATTTATTGATTTTTCTGCTGATGGATATTTACATTTTTGCTTTATTTGCATTTATTAACAATACCACATACACACATATGCACATTTCCTGTGCATTTATTTGTTCAAGTGCCAGAATTTCACTAGATTATAAACAACTGGGGGTAGAATGCTAAGATTTTAATATATACCTACCTTTGGTTTCTTTAGGTATTGCCATATTGTTCTCTAATGTGGTTATACCAATTTATGCTGTTACCAACAGCTGGCATTGTTAAAATTTTAATTTTGGTCTTTCTGATAGCTTGAAGAGTAAATCTTATTGTAACTTGCATATCTTTATGAGTCAGGCTAAACATCTTTTCAAATGACTGTTAGCCATTCAAGTGTCTTCTTTTAAAAACTGCCCTATCCAACTTTGCTCATTTTTCAGTTTGGTTTTAAATATTTTTCGCATTAATTATAGGAGTGTAGGAGTTCCTCATGATTTTCTCTCATGTGTTTCAAGTATCTTTCCTGGTCAATGGCTTTTTAACTTTGCCTATGGTTTCTTACACCAAATTATTTTATAATCTTTCTTTAAAAATGTTTGTTTATTTTTGAGAGAGAGAGCAAGAGAGAGCACACATGGGCAAGTGGGGGAGGAGTACAGAGAGAGGGAGTAAGAATCCTAAGCAGGTTCTACACCGTCAGCACAGAGCTCAATGTGGGGTTCTAACTCACAAACCATGAGGTCATAACCTGAGCCAAAATCAAGAGTCAGAGGCTTAACTGACTGAGCTACTGAGGAGCTCCAAATTTTTAACTTTAATATATCACATTTATCAATCTTTTGCTTTATGGTTTATGATGTTTGTGCCTGCATTTAGGTTTATTTCTACAATATAGAAATGTAATTATCTGGTAAAAATGCCTAAACACATTTTGAAGGTCTTAATAAAAAATGGCCATATTATTTTCCAAAATTGTTGAAGAGTTAATACACCTGCCATCATTGTGTAAGAGTAACTGATTTACTATGTTCTTGTGATGGTTAATTTTATGTCAACTTGGCTAGGCCATGCCACTCAAATATCTGGTTAAACATATTTGGAAGTTACTGTGAGGGTATTTTTTACATGACATTAACATTTAAATCAGTAGCTTTGAGTAAATAGATTACTATTCACAATGTTGGTGGTCCTCATTCAATGGATTAAAAGTTTTTTTTTATATATATATATGAAATTTATTGTCAAATTGGTTTCCATACAACACCCAGTGCTCATCCCAAAAGGTGCCCTCCTCAATACCCATCACCCACCCTCCCCTCCCTCCCACCCCCCATCAACCCTCAGTTTGTTCTCAGTTTTTAACAGTCTCTTATGCTTTGGCTCTCTCCCACTCTAACCTCTTTTTTTTTTCCTTCCCCTCCCCCATGGGTTTCTGTTAAGTTTCTCAGGATCCACATAAGAGTGAAACCATATGGTATCTGTCTTTCTCTGTATGGCTTATTTCACTTAGCATCACACTCTCCAGTTCCATCCACGTTGCTACAAAGGGCCATATTTCATTCTTTCTCATTGCCACGTAGTATTCCATTGTGTATATAAACCACAATTTCTTTATCCATTCATCAGTTGATGGACATTTAGGCTCTTTCCATAATTTGGCTATTGTTGAGAGTGCTGCTATAAACATTGGGGTACAAGTGCCCCTATGCATCAGTACTCCTGTATCCCTTGGATAAATTCCTAGCAGTGCTATTGCTGGGTCATAGGGTAGGTCTATTTTTAATTTTCTGAGGAACCTCCACACTGCTTTCCAGAGCGGCTGCACCAATTTGCATTCCCACCAACAGTGCAAGAGGCTTCCCGTTTCTCCACATCCTCTCCAGCATCTATAGTCTCCTGATTTGTTCATTTTGACCACTCTGACTGGCGTGAGGTGATATCTGAGTGTGGTTTTGATTTGTATTTCCCTGATAAGGAGCGACGTTGAACATCTTTTCATGTGCCTGTTGGCCATCCGGATGTCTTCTTTAGAGAAGTGTCTATTCATGTTTTCTGCCCATTTCTTCACTGGGTTATTTCTTTTTCGGGTGTGGAGTTTGGTGAGCTCTTTATAGATTTTGGATACTAGCCCGTTGTCCGATATGTCATTTGCAAATATCTTTTCCCATTCCGTTGGTTGCCTTTTAGTTTTGTTGGTTGTTTCCTTTGCTGTGCAGAAGCTTTTTATCTTCATAAGGTCCCAGTAATTCACTTTTGCTTTTAATTCCCTTGCCTTTGGGGATGTGTCGAGTAAGAGATCGCTACGGCTGAGGTCAGAGAGGTCTTTTCCTGCTTTCTCATCTAGGGTTTTGATGGTTTCCTGTCTCACATTCAGGTCCTTTATCCATTTTGAGTTTATTTTTGTGAATGGTGTGAGAAAGTGGTCTAGTTTCAACCTTCTGCATGTTGCTGTCCAGTTCTCCCAGCACCATTTGTTAAAGAGACTGTCTTTTTTCCATTGGATGTTCTTTCCTGCTTTGTCAAAGATAAGTTGGCCATATGTTTGTGGGTCTAGTTCTGGGGTTTCTATTCTATTCCATTGGTCTATGTGTCTGTTTTTGTGCCAATACCATGCTGTCTTGATGATGACAGCTTTGTAGTAGAGGCTAAAGTCTGGGATTGTGATGCCTCCTGCTTTGGTCTTCTTCTTCAAAATTACTTTGGCTATTCGGGGCCTTTTGTGGTTCCATATGAATTTTAGGATTGCTTGTTCTAGTTTCGAGAAGAATGCTGGTGCAATTTTGATTGGGATTGCATTGAATGTGTAGATAGCTTTGGGTAGTATTGACATTTTGACAATATTTATTCTTCCAATCCATGAGCAGGGAATGTCTTTCCATTTCTTTAAATCTTCTTCAATTACCTTCATAAGCTTTCTATAGTTTTCAGCATACAGATCTTTTACATCTTTGGTTAGATTTATTCCTAGGTATTTTATGCTTCTTGGTGCAATTGTGAATGGGATCAGTTTCTTTATTTGTCTTTCTGTTGCTTCATTGTTAGTGTATAAGAATGCAACTGATTTCTGTACATTGATTTTGTATCCTGCAACTTTGCTGAATTCATGTATCAGTTCTAGCAGACTTTTGCTGGAGTCTATCGGATTTTCCATGTATAATATCATGTCATCTGCAAAAAGCGAAAGCTTGACTTCATCTTTGCCAATTTTGATGCCTTTGATTTCCTTTTGTTGTCTGATTGCTGGTGCTAGAACTTCCAGCACTATGTTAAACAACAGCGGTGAGAGTGGGCATCCCTGTCGTGTTCCTGATCTCAGGGAAAAAGCTCTCAGTTTTTCCCCATTGAGGATGATGTTAGCTGTGGGCTTTTCATAAATGGCTTTTATGATCTTTAAGTATGTTCTTTCCATCCCGACTTTCTCAAGGGTTTTTATTAAGAAAGGGTGCTGGATTTTGTCAAAGGCCTTTTCTGCATCGATTGACAGGATCATATGGTTCTTCTCTTTTTTTTTGTTAATGTGATGTATCACGTTGATCGATTTGCGAATGTTGAACCAGCCCTGCATCCCAGGAATGAATCCCACTTGATCGTGGTGAATAATTCTTTTTCTATGCCGTTGAATTCGATTTGCTAGTATGTTATTGAGAATTTTTGCATCCATATTCATCAGGGATATTGGCCTGTAGTTCTCTTTTTTACTGAGTCTCTGTCTGGTTTAGGAATCAAAGTAATACTGGCTTCATAGAATGAGTCTGGAAGTTTTCCTTCCCTTTCTATTTCTTGGAATAGCTTGAGAAGGACAGGTATTATCTCTGCTTTAAACGTCTGGTAGAACTCCCCTGGGAAGCCATCTGGTCCTGGACTCTTATTTGTTGGGAGATTTTTGATAACCAATTCAATTTCTTCACTGGTGATGGGTCTGTTCAAGCTTTATATTTCCTCCTGGTTGAGTTTTGGAAGAGTGTGGGTGTTTAGGAATTTGTCCACTTCTTCCAGGTTGTCCAATTTGTTGGCATATAATTTTTCATAGTATTCCCTGATAATTGTTTGTATCTCTGAGGGATTGGTTGTAATAATTCCATTTTCATTCATGATTTCATCTATTTGGATCATCTTCCTTTTCTTTTTGAGAAGCCTGGCTAGAGGTTTGTCAATTTTGTTTATTTTTTCAAAAATCCAACTCTTGGTTTCATTGATCTGCTCTACAGTTTTTTTAGATTCTATATTGTTTATTTCTGCTCTGATCTTTATTATTTCTCTTCTTCTGCTGGGTTTAGGCTGCCTTTGCTGTTCTGCTTCTATTTCCTTTAGGTGTGCTGTTAGATTTTGTATTTGGGATTTTTCTTGTTTCTTGAGATAGGCCTGGATTGCAATGTATTTTCCTCTCAGGACTGCCTTCGCTGCGTCCCAAAGCGTTTGGATTGTTGTATTTTCATTTTCGTTTGTTTCCATATACTTTTTAATTTCTTCTCTAATTGCCTGGTTGACCCACTCATTCGTTAGTAGGGTGTTCTTTAACCTCCATGCTTTTGGAGGTTTTCCAGACTTTTTCCTGTAGTTGATTTCAAGCTTCATAGCATTGTGGTCTGAAAGTATGCATGATATAATTTCAATTCTTGTGAACTTATGAAGGGCTGTTTTGTGACCCAGTATATGATCTATCTTGGAGAATGTTCCATGTGCACTCGAGAAGAAAGGATATTCTGTTGCTTTGGGATGTAGAGTTCTATATCTGTCAAGTCCATCTGATCCAATGTATCATTCAGGGCCCTTGTTTCTTTATTGACCGTGTGTCTAGATGATCTATCCATTTCTGTAAGTGGGGTGTTAAAGTCCCCTGCAATTACCACATTCTTATCAATAAGGTTGCTTATGTTTATGAGTAATTGTTTTATATATTTGGGGGCTCCGGTATTTGGAGCATAGACATTTATAATTGTTAGCTCTTCCTGATGGATAGACCCTGTAATTATTATATAATGCCCTTCTTCATCTCTTGTTACAGCCTTTAAAGTCTAGTTTGTCTGATATAAGTATGGCTACTCCAGCTTTCTTTTGGCTTCCAGTATCATGATAAATAGTTCTCCATCCCCTCACTCTCAATCTAAAGGTGTCCTCAGATCTAAAATGAGTCTCTTGTAGACAGCAAATAGATGGGTCTTGTTTTTTTATCCATTGTGATACCCTATGTCTTTTGGTTGGCGCATTTAATCCATTTACATTCAGTGTTATTATAGAAAGATACGGGTTTAGAGTCATTCTGATGTCTGTATGTTTTATGCTTGTAGTGATGTCTCTGGTACTTTGTCTCACAGGATCCCCCTTAGGATCTCTTGTAGGGCTGGTTTCGTGGTGACAAATTCCTTCAGTTTTTGTTTGTTTGGGAAGACCTTTATCTCTCCTTCTATTCTAAATGACAGACTTGCTGGATAAAGGATTCTCGGCTGCATATTTTTTCTGTTTAGCACACTGAAGATATCGTGCCAAGCCTTTCTGGCCTGCCAAGTTTCAAAGGAGAGATCAGTCACGAGTCTTATAGGTCTCCCTTTATATGTGAGGGCACGTTTATCCCTTGCTGCTTTCAGAATTTTCTCTTTATCCTTGTATTTTGCCAGTTTCACTATGATATGTCGTGCAGAAGATCGATTCAAGTTACATCTGAAGGGAGTTCTCTGTGCCTCTTGGATTTCAATGCCTTTTTCCTTCCCCAGTTCAGGGAAGTTCTCAGCTATAATTTCGTCAAGTACCCCTTCAGCACCTTTCCCTCTCTCTTCTTCCTCTGGGATACCAATTATGTGTATATTAATTCTTTTTAGTGTATCACTTAGTTCTCTAATTTTCCCCTCATACTCCTGGATTTTTTTATCTTTCTCTCAGCTTCCTCTTTTTCCATAACTTTATCTTCTAGTTCACCTATTCTCTCCTCTGCCTCTTCAATCCGAGCCGTCATCGTTTCCATTTTGTTTTGCATTTCGTTTAAAGCGCTTTTCAGCTCCTCGTGACTGTTCCTTAGTCCCTTGATCTCTGTAGCAAGAGATTCTCTACTGTCCTCTATACTGTTTTCAAGCCCAGTGATTAATTTTATGACTATTATTCTAAATTCACTTTCTGTTATATCATTTAAATCCTTTTTGATCAGTTCATTAGCTGTTGTTATTTCCTGGAGATTCTTCTGAGGGGAATTCTTCCGTTTGGTCATTTTGGATAGTCCCTGGAGTGGTGAGGACCTGCAGGGCACTTCCCCTGTGCTGTGGTGGATAACTGGAGTTGGTGGGCGGGGCCGCAGTCAGACCTGATGTCTGCCCCCAGCCCACCGCTGGGGCCACAGTCAGACTGGTGTGTACCTTCTCTCCCCCTCTCCTAGGGGCGGGATTCACTGTAGGGTGGCGTGGCCCGTCTGGGCTACTTGCACACTGCCAGGCTTGTGGTGCTGGGGATCTGGCGTATTAGCTGGGGTGGGTAGGCAAGGTGCACGGGGGCAGGAGGGGCAGGCTTAGCTCGCTTCTCCTTAGGTGATCCACTTCAGGAGGGGCCCTGTGGCAGCGGGAGGGAGTCAGATCTGCTGCCGGAGGTTTGGCTCCGCAGAAGCACAGAGGTGGGTGTTTGCGCGGAGCGAGCAAGTTCCCTGGCAGGAACTGGTTCCCTTTGGGATTTTGGCTGGGGGATGGGTGGGGGAGATGGCACTGGCGAGCGCCTTTGTTCCCCACCAAACTGAGCTCTGTCGTCCGGGGGCTCAGCAGCTCTCCCTCCCTTTGTCCTCCAGCCTTCCCGCTTTCTGAGCAGAGCTGTTAACTTATGACCTCCCAGACGCTAAGTCGTGCTTGCTGTCGGAACACAGTCCGTCAGGCCCCTCCACTTTTGCCAGCCAGACTCCGGGGCTCTGGTTGGCCGGCAAGCCGCCCCTCCGCCCCGGCTCCCTCCCGCCAGTCCGTGGAGCGCGCACCGCCTTGCCGCCCTTCCTACCTTCTTCCGTGGGCCTCTCGTCTGCGCTTGGCTCCGGAGACTCCGTTCTGCTAATCCTCTGGCGGTTTTCTGGGTTCTTTAGGCAGGTGTAGGTGGAATCTAAGTGATCAGCAGGACGCGCGGTGAGCCCAGCGTCCTCCTACGCCGCCATCTTCCCTCCCAATGGATTAAAAGTTTTAAGAAAAAAACTGATCTTTCCCCAGGAAGAGGAAATTCTTCCAGCAGATTGTCTTCAGACTCAAACTGCAACATCAACTCTTCCTTGGGTCTCTAGTCCACCAGACTAACCTCCAGATTTTGGCTTGCCAGTCTCTACAATCACGTTGAACCAATTGCTAAAATAAGTCTTTCTCTATACACATGCTGGTTCCAGTTCTCTGGAGAACTCTGACTAATCCTGTTATACAAGTCTTATTTTCCATGTAAGTTAGATATATACGTGGCCCAGTGTCATTCACAGTTAATATGAGATTTCAGGCTTTCTGATTTGTTTGCTATCAGGAACACTTTTTATTTCAGATTTAGTTGTCTCTTCCTTCTGTTCTTTTTATCACCATATTTGTCTTTGCCTTAACTTGGTTGACATTTCCTTTGGATGGACTTTTTATGAAATGTCCCCATTCATAAAGATTTTGTACTATCACTACCAAATCTCCTTATATTACTCTGAATTATAAAATCATTGGCATATGCAATCAAATTGCTTGAACACATTTTATGTTTTCTAATTTTCCAGTAATCTAATGATAGTGTTTAAATAAAATAGTACCTTATGAATGAAAAAACAATTTCTACTTATTTAACCTAACATGTTTGTGGAAATGTGGTTCAAGGGAGAATTTTGACATTAGTAAGACAGCAATATATTTTTTTAGAGGTAGCAAATATATCAAAAAAAGTATTTAAAAAACAGCTTCTGTAACATTTGTATATAGCTATATCTCTGGGAATGTGTAGAACAAAATCATTCCCTGATCTATATAAACTACTTCCAATTTCAATTTGATGCTTTCTTTAAAATATAGTTTGAAAAGCATAATGAACTTGCAATAAATGATCTCATGGACTGAAAATGGGAAACTTGTTATTGTTCCAACTTCCACAGTAACCAAACCAGCCTTATTCACATTCTACATCAAGAGCCAAATGCCATTCATGAGACAAAATAATTGCTGATAGCAACAGAAATATTTTTAAACTACCCTCTTTTTTTATTCACATCTGTTCCGTGTTTGAATGAATTTTTGTTTTGTTTTAGAAAATGTGCATAAATGTATATTAAGTAGCTAAGATCTACGTGTGTGAATGAGTGAGAACAGCTGACACAGAGTATATCACAGGACTGTAACATAATATGACTGCTGTGACCCATGATGGTCTTTCCCTGTGGGATAAAGTGTAATAGAACTCTTTATTGGTTTCCCAAACATAAACAGTACACAGACTTGTGTGCCTTTTCATTTTCAAATCATGACGTGTTCTTAGAAGCAAATGCTGGCATTAAAAATAGATACTTAATTCCCAAGTACAAGATTTTATAGTACAACAGTGAAAACTGCCTTTTGATTTTAATATTTACAAGAACCAAATTTCCTATGTGGAAAGAATGTAACAATTGAGAAATAAGCTTTTTATTGTTATCTTCATGAAGCAATAACTGTAACTTAGGTTCAGAAAACTCTTAAAAGTCTTCATAAAACACAATAATTAAGAGAAAGGAGCTTTTCTATAATTGTAATCCTAAACACATTTCTTTCTCTGAAGAAAAGAAATTTGTTTCTCTGAAGATTACTTTCTCCTTTAAGAAATAAGGCTTAATGCTGGACTCAGACTCTACTAGTCTACTGCTGCTAGGGATGATGTACTTGCATAGAGCAATTAATAAGGCTTTTTTTTTTTTTTTTTTTTACCATCAGGGACTCCTTCTGAATCACGAGTTCATCCCATCAGCCAGGTTTGTGCCAACATTTGCTGCCTTTCTCAAGAAGAAATGCTCTTATGAACTTGAGTGAGGTCATTAGTAGTAAGAATGTCTTGAAGCTGTAAAATGCTGAACACTTTTAAAAGGAATTTCCAGTGTTTCATTTCAAAAGGATAGATTCAATTATTGTCTTTCCTCCCTCCCTCCCTCCCTCCCTCCCTCCCTTCCTTCCTTCCTTCCTTCCTTTCCTTCCTTCCTTCCTTCTAAAAAAAAATTAAGCCAAGGGTGGTTTCCCAACCACAAGTCTCACAGCTCAAGCTTCCTTTGATTCCACTTTCCCTCACATTCTAAACCCAACCCATAAGCAAGTCTTGTCAGCCCTATCTTCTAAATATATCCCAAATCCAGCTAGTTCTTCCACTTCCACCACTGCCATCCTAATGTATGAGGTGATTTATTCCTCTTCAACACAACTGCAATTGTGCCTCTAATTGGTATTGCCTCTAATTGGTATTCCTGAGTGCATTCCCACTCACAACTATCCAGTGTCCACACAGCAATTGGAGATCTTTCTATGGTGTGAATCAGAACATGGTTCTCTTCTCTATATATCCTCAATGGCTTCCCATGACCTTCAAGGCTTCTGGTGATTTGGTCCTGCCTATATCTCTTGCTTCATCTTCCTCAGTTTTCTCCCTAATTGACTACACTTTAACCAAATTGCCTTTTTTCAGTCCTTCAAACATGCCAAACTTTTTCCTGACTTGGGGCCTTTGCACCTATTGCTGCCTCTTGTGGAGTTTCTATCCTCCCAGATCTCCGTGGCTGACTCTTTATGAACAATGATGCCTCAACTCAAATATTACTTCCTCAAAGAGGCCTTCCCTTCCCACCCTTAGCTAAGCAGCCCCTCCACCATCCTTCTATCATTGCCCCATTTTATTGTCTCTGATCTTCGAAATTGTTTTATTACTTTATGTGTTTATTTTATCACGCCTTCTAATACTAGTTACCAATTTCTGCATGATAAATTACATAAAACTTAGCAACTTAAAACAACAAACATTTACTATCTCATACAGATTTTATGAGTTAGGAATTTGGGAATGGCCTAGCTAGTATTCTGGCTCAGGGTCTCACATGAAGTTGCTGTTAAATGTCAGCCAGGGCTGCAGTCATCTAAAAGTTTGACTAGAGTTGGAAAATCTGATTTCAAGATGCTGACACACATAATTGGCAGATTTTTGCTGGTTATCAGGCAGAAGTCTCAATTCCTATAATGGAATTGCCATAAGGCTGCTGGAGTGTCCATACAAAATGGTAACTGGATTCTCCAAAAGCAAGTAATCCAAAAGAGAACAGAAACCACACTGTACTTTATGACCGAGGTTTAGAGGTAACACACAGCTATCCAGCAATATCCTATTGATTACATACATAATCCATATTCAATATGAGAAGGGATTGGACAAGGGTATAAATAACAGAAGGCAAAAAAATCATTAACAATCCCTCTTGAAGGCTACTGCACCCTGGATATCACACATTTTCCCTGTTTAGCAATATCCTCTGTTACCAGGGAAGTACCTAACACTCAACGAATGTTTGATTAATAGTAAGTAGACTAACTGATTAGTGACAGAATTGTAATATGTCTGTTTCTGAGTTTGTGTTTGTGCATGAGTGTGTGTAAAAAAATCCTAACTGGAAGTCAAGGAACTGGGCTCCTTTCTAGCTTTGGCCCAACTTCATCATATAATCTTGGAAAAATCACTTCATCACCATGATCTTTAATAGTGTTATCTATAAAATAGAAATAATACCTATCTTGACTTATTTGCATATTTGTTGTAAACTTTATGTAACAGAAAATTAATTCAACTGGAGTTTAGAAAACCAAGAGCTAGATTCAAATCATTAGGATTTTAAATTATGTTACATTAGTCCCAACCCTCCATTTCTTCTTTGCTAGAACAAATAGGTTAAATTACATAATCTATAATGCTCTTCCAATTCTCAGATTCCTCAGTTTTTATGGCTAAAGCAGAAAATACATTATGTTAACTTCAAGGCACTTTAAGAAACAGTATTGTGTGGGAACACTTTTTTTTTTTTTTTTTTTTTTTTTTTGCCAAAAGAGTCAAAATACAAGTCAACTTGTCACTGAAGCAGCTGGAAGGTGTTTTGATCAGGGAGATGAGGCAGGCCAGCATGGTAATGCCATCCTTTGTTAGAAAGGGCCCATGGAACAGTTGGAGGTAAGATTGGCCATCACTTGAAACCCTCACTTGAGTGAATTATGCAGCTGCTATCACTTCTCAGGCTCCATTTCAGCCTAAATTTGCCATTGGCCTTTGAGGTTTCTGACTTGAGGGCCCAAAGAATTCAAGAAAGTATGAGGAAAAGTTTTTTCACCAAGTCCCAAGAGGGCACCCTTGCTCCTTTCTAGAAATGAAGGGGAAAATGGCCCAACTACAGGTCAGCCTTAATATATAGTATTGTGCACACTATAAATACCCACTTTTATTTTGGAATTCTAGTCAGCCACCCTCAGTCCCTGCATGTACTCACAGATCTCAGCCAGGAACAATTTGCTCCCTCAAAATTGTAAGAAATCTCCTAGAAACCACCAAATCACTAAATGTTAAGACTTCTAGCTCACAGGATTTCATTTAAAGTCCTCAATTACTTTTGTTTTAAAACTTGTTTATTATATGTCAGTAGGAATTGAGGATAACAGCTACCCATATTTGTATTTCAGCCATGTTTGTTTCTTCAATATCATTTTGAAAACTAAGATTTGTATGTAGGTTTTATAAAAACAATTTGTTGGTTTGGCATAGAGACAGTTTAACTTTTTAATCTCTCATTTATTGCTTTTCTTACTAAAAACTGCTTTAATTTTGGGCAGTCATAACCCACTTGATCCTCACAGTAAACAATACAATTAGCAGCCTGGGGGTGGGGGATGAGGGTTTGTGTTTTGGTTTATATTGTGACAGAAATGGAAATGCCTGAAGGAATTTTAATATTTGTATCTTATAAGAATACCACATTTCCCATGCTTCTAAGAACTCAGAAATGTCTCTCATTTGTGTTTAGAATAAAAGCTGGGGTGTAACATTCTGAATGATGATGTAACTGATATATTTGAACAAACATCTGTAGGCAAGACAAACTGCCATTGATTTGTTTGTGGAACTGGACCATTTAAAATTAAGTATGAAGATCCTAGCTGCTTATTTGTCAGCATTCTTACAAGTTAGTCAGTTTACAATAAGCCCAATACATCCAAGCATATTAGCACAGCTCTGGGCCTAGAACCCTACAAAAACATTAAGATTCAAAGCAATACAGAACAATGCTACCAATTGCATTGCATTACCCATCTTGAATTTTTGATGCTTAATCCCTCAAAGCCACCTTGAACCATGTGCTGCAGCCACCAAGGGTGTTGAATGAAAAAAATCTGAAGGGATTAAGGAGTCATTTCCACTAGAGAGAAACACATTTTCTCAGCTGTTCTGGTTTCAATGAGGAGGGATTTTCCCTAAACCCTCCTGTCCTCTTCCCTCCTCTTCACTCCCTTCTCCCTGAGGGAAGTAGAGTAATTTATTAGGTGGGAATTTAATAATAAATTTGGCATGTTCAGTTCAGTTCTACCCTTTATCATCTTTGGGGGAGAGGCCCTCTGTAACTCAATCCATAAACCCTACCTGGCAGGCCCCCATAGCTAGGCAGACCCAGCTGGCTTTAGCATTGCATTTACGGTGGGTAAATCTCTCTGATGATCAGTTAGTAAGACTATCTCTCATAAAGTACAACCTTCAACTTTGGTAATATGTTGGGTTTCTACTTGTCGATCTTTATCTTCTCAAGACTCCAGAAGTTTCCAACAAACCAATCAATTACCTAATTAACAGAAATGTCCTGGTAAATTTCCATACACCTGCATAGCCCCTATACCAAGTCCATACTTGCAGCAATACACCAGGTTTGAAAAAATATACATGCTAAGCAAGTAGTTAAGGTTAAGACAGGAAAATGCCTTTGATACCATATTAAGTGAAACAAGTAATGTAAAATTTCTGTATTTTAAACACTGCATTAAGTGTTCACGTAAGTCAATTTTGGTGCATATTTGTGAATATTTTTATTGACTTTTATAAAAGATTTTTCATGTTTTAATTAGTTCTCTCACTACTGAAATATGCTATATCACCAATAAATGTCCTAAGCAAAGACCTCTTGTTTAGCATAAAACTACAGCAATTTTTCTATAAAATATATGGCTTCTCTTTTTATAATTACTTGAATTTAGATTATTAAATGGGCACTTAGAAGTGAGGTGAAAATTTTACATTGCCCAGGAGCCAATTTAGAAAAACAAAGTACTTGCAGGCAGCAAAATAGTTGTTTTGTAATATGGGAATACATTACCTACAGCTATGCATTTACTTATCTTATCCAGTAACCTTGAAGGGAATGAACCTGCTGCTAGTCTTTCTTGCTTTTCTGTGTATCTTTCACTTCTTCACCCTACACTTCGTCCTATGCTTTGAAATCATGGTCAAAATTTCCACTTCCCTAGTAACAGCCACTGTCAGGGACTCCAACTTGCATTGGACAGCAGTAGACTGGGATTGCACAAATCACTGAGGACTTCCTCAATTCAGGTCCATGAGAATATTTTTGCTTTATATTCTTGTAGTTAGATTGGCATCCAGATCATGAAGCTAGGAGAATCACGTGTATTGCATTAAGGGTGGACTCCTCATGGTATTACATTGAAATGAACAGAAAGCTCTTATTTTCTGAAGTAAATTTTACGTTACTAGGCTTTTAAGTGTTTCTACTAAGGTCTAAATTTATTAATAATTTTACATTTTTAGCCTGTCCATATGCTAGTTATAAATGTTCAATCTCTTTTAGTATCTATCTATCTATATCTATCTATATATATATCTTGAATCCCTGTGTGTAGTGGGGTGTGTGTGTGTAAGTGTAAGGAACAGGTATGAATTGAGATATTCTAATTCACACTTACCTGAAATGCCTATATCAGAGCCTTTTCAGCTTCACCCCAAATCCACCTGGGCATCTAAATTTACTTTTCAGGCTTTGCTTAAGAATCATGAGATACTCATCATTTGCTTTCATAGCACCCCTGTCTTTTGAGTTTCTCAGATAACCAGCTTGATTCATGCCTTAAAAGCCACTGCAGCTCTCCTCCTCCTCTTAACTTCAGGATATAACAAGGAAGCATGATAGATCTTCACCTCCGTTTAATTGTCTTCCTCTGAAACTACTTAAGGATTTTGAAATTACAACAGAGACCAGGAAGAAATCTTTAACATGATTTGTTTCAAGGGGAAATGAACAGGATGTGGCAGGACCGAGCATGAAATGGAATGAAAGGGGAAATGAACAAATGGAAGATGTCCTCTGGATTAAGCAGTGAAAATAAAAATGAGGTGATGAAGATGTTTCATCAGAGAGTTAAATGATTTTTAATTTCCTTGGACTCTAAGAGAAAACACAAAGCCGTTATCCATTTGGTTCACTGTGCCAAGATTTGCATTTATTTCCTTCAATGATTATTATTTCTTATGAAAGGATTATTAAAACAACATTAAAGGAATTCCTAAACATGAAAAACACTGTTTCCCATTATCCTAACACTCTGCACTTTTTTGTCACTATCATTAGCCATCATCTTCCACCCTCAGACCAGATCAAGTGACTGTTTAAAGCTCCCTGTATTTGTTTTTCACGAATTTAGCCCAGCAGAGCTTAGATATTTTCCTCTCAATTTCATTCCCAGCATTGACCATAGTGTGTAACACACTGTACATGTTTAATACATTTTTGAATAAAAATGAATAAATATTCCTCTTAATTATTCATCCTTGAAACTCATACATCTTCAGCTTTCCCCAACAAACTGATTTTCCTTAGTGCCAAGAACTCACCTGCTCATGCAGGAGTTCCTGGTTCCTAAATACTTAGATTCCCAATTCTCTCTGGTCTCTGCTGCTCCAAGGGGCAATTCTCAGCCAATCCTACCAACCCCAGGACTCTAAATGCCACCTGGAGGGAGAAAAACGGATCCTCCTTCTCTCCCTCCCCTACCCCTCCTTGCTCCACAGCAAGACCACTCGGGCTCCAAAATGCTACAAAGCTTAACAGGTACACGGTCCACCTCTACCCCATGGTAAACATGTGTTGGCAGATATGAGCTAATTAATGAGCCCCTTATGAGTCAATCAGTGCAAATTCCAGCAGGAGAGTGGTGTCTTCTAGCCTCACTTCCAGCTTTTACACCTATGTGTTTACAAAACCATACATATCCCTATGTATGTCTTGATAGGGCATACATAACATGCCGGTTTTGAGGGGAGGTGTTTTTATTTTGTTTTGTTTCTTTCCTATTATTGTATCTAACCATAATCTATACAATTTCCTTTTTAAGCCCTTGTATCTCTAGAAAATCCTTGTAGCTTTCTGGTCCCTTTCAGATATTAAAAGAGCATCATTCAGTTCTTCTCACTTAAAATTCTACTGTTATATTTTCCCTTCCCCACAGGTCAGGCTCAGTCTTTGGCCTGTGGGATCTGTAGTTCTTAAGAGGCATGGTCTGCTCTTTTACTCCTCCCAACTATTTTCCTATGAACTGTCATATGGGAAGAAGAAATAGAGAAAAATGGCTGGGGTTCAGCATAGTTGGTTGCTTGTTAATGGGAGAAGGTAACCCTCAAATCTACTCTTTGAAGTCTCTATCAACATGATGGCTTCTGAAGAGATGCTGTGCATGATTTCTTAGGGGTACTCTTCATCTTCAGCTTGATATCTTCCTTTACTGAGGAAACTTCCAGAAAGGGTCAACCATATCCCCCTTTTGGCTACACCAGCAATCTTTGTCTTCAGACTTCTATCTGAGTGGGGAATCCTCTTGCCTGGCCAGCAGCTGCCTGAGCAGCTCCATGTCCCTGACTCTTCTCCAACCTCTATGTACCTTCTTACAGAGCCAAAGGAACTCCTGAGGTGGCCGCATGGGCCCTCTGATGGATTAGGAGAATTTCCCCATTTTCTTCCCATGTATCCAAAACCAAGGATGCCACACACTTCATGATTCAGTTGCTTCAGTGAGGTTTCTGCCTGATGAAATCACCAGGTGAGAAAAAGACAACAGTCTTCACATTCACATTTAGCCCCCTAACTGTGGTGTATATATATATATATCAAGATCTCCCAATTTCTCCCTCATCTTCTGTCTCAGGGGTTCCACCAGCATGGCTCTGCCAGCTCTGCAGCTCAATAAGCATTTAATCAAAATTGAAATGCCTGCTGTCTCCTTCCAATTCAGTTTCCTCTTCAAAACTTTCTCCCTCTTGCCTACTTGAGAAAAAGAGCTACCAATCTATGAAAATGTATTGTCCTCTCTTTCAGAGTGAACATGTGTCCCTGGGAGACCTGGACCCAGACAAAGACTTGTTTCCCAGCCCCACTGACATGTAGGTGAGTCTATATATGACTTGGTTTACCAACAGAGTGAGAATAGAGGTCACAGATCACCTCCAGGCCCAAGATTTTAGGAAACTAGTGACTTCTTGCTTTCTCTTCCTCATTCTGTCAGTTAGCTGCAATGAACTTTGATGCCTTGCAAGATGGTCAAGATACAGCACACAAGGAGCTTTGGTTCGTAAATGACCACAGAGGGAAGCTACCCTCTGACCATGTAACACACACATAGAAAAAAAACCCCACTATTGTGTTAATAAGCCTACTCTGCATCCTATCACAGTATCCAGAATAATCCTAACCATATCCTAATATGTCTGTGAGAGAAGATGAAGAGTTTTGAGATGGTCGCCCGAGCTTGCAAGGCCAGTTCTGCCACCAGTTCTGCCACCTCTAAATGAGCTCTAGAGATGCTTACTCTGCCTACTCCCATCCCTTTCCCAAACTTTTATCAGTGTCTCTGAACAAAGCTTAGATACCATGGCTCTCATCATGTCTATTTGGTGAACTTCCCAATGGCAACATGCCACCCCTGTTCCATGCCCTCTTCATCCTCCCTTGTCTATATTTATTGTGAGTCTCAGTGACTTGGACCAATGATAAACATATTCAACCCTGCCACCCTAGGAAAGGTATTCAAATTCTCATGGAAATAGAATCCTCAACAGCACCGCCCCCTTTGTCAGTTCATCCCCCAAAATGAATAATATTCACCGATCAACCTGAATTCAAAATAGCTACACAGCTAACCTTACTCTGGAGTATGGTTGGGATTTGTAACGTCAAAGTAAAGAAAACACTGTGCTCTGCTCTTTTTTTTTGCCATTTTTTCATGCTAATCTTCCACGTGTCAACCTTGTATTTCTATTTTTTATTTTAATAGTTGTATGAGATTACGTTACACAAATAAAAATAACTTATTTAACTATTCTTTTCTTGATGAACATTTATAATTTTCTTTTGCACAACTTCAGTTTATTTTCACTAAGAAAAAAACTGCTACTATGGTATCTTCAAAAAGACAAATCATTAAAATATAATGAATCCTGGCCTCTAGGAAAAAATTTACCTCTATGAAGTAGTAATTTCCTATGGGATCCCAGAGTTTCAGCTAGTGGCTTCCAGACCACGAACTGTAACCAAACTGTAAAACTATGTGTGGCATGTTAAAAGTTACCTATTTGTTAATAATAAACTTATGAACAAGAATCTTCCAAACTGTTCACTTGGGAGTTCAGGACCCATGTAAAGTCCAATAGTTGTGAAAATTGCTCAGTAATCTAAGTACTCCTAGAATTTTCAAAGTGTATTATGATGTTGGTTTTTAACCTTAACTTTGGAAAAGAGGTAATGATGATGGTTTTTGTATTCTGTTATCATTACCACCTAAGAGGACTGACTCTCTCCCCAAAAGGTTGAATGACTGAGGAGCCTAAATAAACACAGCAGGAGACTCAGCAATGAGAGGTTTCACTGAATGCAGACACAGAGCCTTTTAGTCCAAGGCTGGGGTGTGGAGGCCTCATGCAACAGAGGAGAAAAAAGAAAAAGATGAATCGTCCATGAATCACATTTTGAAAACAGTGCTCTAGGAATCCAGAAGTTATTGCTGGAAAAGCAATGCTGAGGACAAAGTCCAGTGTGAAAGGTGAGGGTGAAAATGGAAGAACATTTAATGGGGTCAGAATTCCAAAGAATGGGCAATTAACCAGGACATAATGTTCAGAACAAGTATAAGAAGTAAATTTAAAGTTGGTGCAGCCACTTAAAAGGGTCATGGCCTGGCACTCTATCAACAAAGATAATTACAGATCAATGACAACCGATTCACATAATAACAACCTGAAGGTGATATAAGACCTGAAAATGCTTTCAAATGATCAAAAATATCTCATCCAATCTAAGATGTTATCTTGTGTAAGATACAGTTGAATGCTTTAAATGAAATCTTAATATGAAGAAAATGTAAAAACTATAAAAATAAAAATGGAAGAATATGTAGAAGAATATTTGTATAATTTTGGTCAAGGGAGAGATCTTAAGATCGGTAAGAAATCTAGAAAGAAAATACAATTATATTTACATTAGAATATACTACATTAGAATACACAGAATATATATATATACATTTTTTTCTATAATCCCTAAAACCATGATATGTATTGTTTTAGTTAGACAAGGCTAGACCACAATAACCACAAACTGACTCTCAAATCAAAGTAGTGTAATCCACTAAAGATTTCTTTTTTCCTCACATCTCAGTCTGAACCCCATCAGGAAGCATCCTCCCACTTGGAGCAGCCCACCTGGAGCACCAGGTCTCCCAGGCCACTGCAGTGGGGAAGAGATGGAGGAGGCCAACTGAGGCAGTTAGTAGCTTTGGCCTGAAGCCATACCAGTCTCTTCTGTCCAAAGTCCATTGACAAAGCAGTCATCTAGGCCAATTGAACTGCAAGGGAAGCTGGGGGTGTGGGGAATGACAATGGATACTTTTGGACACACCATCTCTAACATAGCTAATCAAAAGGCTTTATTTGGATAGAAATCCTTCCAAACACCGTATGTGTTTTCATTAGAAGCAAACAACTGAAGAATTCAACGGACCCTATAATAGACACCTACAGTTCAATGTAGCCCAAGGAGACATATCTTCTGAAAAATAAGCAACACCTTCTTCTACCTTAATATTTTATAAATGGCATACTCCTCTGTAAAATATCAAATATAATTAATTTAAAATAAACTCATTGGACATAATTGTTTTTAAAGTACTGTGGACAAAATATTTAGAACTCTGTTGTAACTGCGATATAGAAGTTCTCCTTTAGACCAGAAGCTTTAAAGATTTAGACATAAAGCCCACCAAATAAGGGTAAGCTAAGACAAGACTGCTGCATCCCACAGGCCCTGGGAGTGTCATTTGTGAGCCGAGTGTGTATGGTGTGGTGTGGGGTTATTCAAAAAGACAAAGGAGGGGCGCCTGGGTGGCTCAGTCGGTTAAGCGGCCGACTTCAGCTCAGGTCATGATCTCGCGGTCCGTGGGTTCGAGCCCCGCGTCAGGCTCTGTGCTGACAGCTCAGAGCCTGGAGCCTGTTTCAGATTCTGTGTCTCCCTCTCTCTGACCCTCCCCTGTTCATGCTCTGTCTCTCCGTGTCTCAAAAATAAATAAAACATTTAAAAAAAAAAAAAGACAAAGGAAAACAACCCCTGGAATTATGCAACACAGCAGCCCTGAGCGGAAATGTGGGAAAATACTCATTTTAATATTTGTTGGAAAACATTATCTGCCTTAGGAACTGTTATTAAGGACTCAAGAAGAGAGTGACAGCCAAATAAAATTAGAGAGCATTTTTGTCTAAAATCTTCTGAGATCAGGTAAAACTGAACTAATAAAAGAATTTAGGTGATGGCCTGAAAATGTGAGTAAGCATAGAAATAAATGAAAAACAAGAAACACTACACCAGTATTTTGGAACAAGGCCAGGAAAATTGAGATTTAACCAAGCAGAGAACCATTAGAACTACTGAGGCTTCTCCATAAGACCAGCAGGAGGGCTGGAAGCTTTCTCACTCCCACCTACATTACTTCGACTATTTTTCATTACTCTGCCTTGAGTCTGGTTATAAAGTAATATTACTCATTTTTATAAACATGCCGGAATTTATCCATCCAAATAACTGTTGTTTCAGTTAAAGTAGTCACCTTTAGAGGCTGTGAGCTTATTTGATTGACATTATCATTGTCCAAATATTTTTGGAAACTCCTCTTTTGGAATTACCTTCAAAGTCAGCATCGAGTTCTTTTCAATGAAGACAAATCATTGTCCTAAAATGGGACACTGATTTGAAGTCACCAAATGTCAGTTGAAGCTAACTGCATAAGGCATATTATCAAGCTAGTTAATATCACTTCAAATTTTAAAATACATATAAGGACACATAACTTTAATAGTGAATATAATTCTACTTTACCCTACACACAGTTGTGAGAGACAGTCTGCTAAAATGATTTGAGCAAAGGCAGCTAGCATTGTTATCCATAGACATTGTTCAACAGAAATCTCTGTGAAGTCTACTATATTTACTTTAGCAATGTGCACTCCAGCTGCTATGTGGAAGGCCTACTTCACTAGCACATGATGATGTTTCCGTGTGTGTGTGTGTGTGTATGTATGTGCATGTGTATGTATGTGTATATATGATGGGTGAAAAGTTTTATCTACTTTTTGAGTACTTTGCATTTTCCTGTTTCACTAGTAAAGAAGAAAATGATTGCTGTCCATTTTCTTTATTTATAATTTGCTGTTTTTTTAGTAGACATTGGTATATCAGGAATAGTAATGTATTATCTATCTAGGATGTTATTTTAATTGCGCATTCTTTGCCCTGATTCATTGCTTTGTATAAAGTATGTATTAAATATGTATGCACATACATATGGGCACACACACACACATGTAAATATCTGCTATATACATGTGCTATATAGCTAGGTTAAATATAACTGTGTTTTCTTTCTAAATTTCCTACCTACTACTTAAGGTTTCCCTTGTCCAAAATTGTACAAATACCTTCCTGTATATTCTACTTTCAATTTTATATTGAGTTTTCACATTATGTTCATATTGAAGTTTTATTTAAAAACAGGCTTAAGGAGGAACCTCTAGAAGCCAGTCACCCTTTCAAGTTCTAGTAGTTTCTACCACATCTTTACATCCTCCTTTCACATAGGTCATTTCTTTCTAATCAAAATATATCTACTGTTTCCACAAATATATTTTGAAATAACAAACCATTTTTCTTGTATAATAGTGTATGCATATTTTTCTTGACTTTCCTCCAGTTAATTAAAATAAATTTAATTCAACAAACACTTCCTGTCTGTTGTTGTCTACTTATATCAAGTACTGGGGGAAACATTGCCTGGGATCCAAATAGCGGTATATGTGACATGGTAACTTCCCACAGGGCACTTCCAAACTTATTAGATGACATGTTACTTTACTCCTGAAAAAAATCTGCACAGCTTACAGAGTTAAACTTCATATTAACGGACTGATGTTTTATACACTAATCATCACTTAAAATTTGATAGTGGGAAGGGAAATGGCAAAGAACTTGTTGTATGTGAAGATGGCAGGTTGTCTTTTTGTCCTCTTCTGAGAAAAAATAAAATAAAATCTAATTTTCACTTCCTTTTCTTTTCAGTTTGTATGTGATTTAGAGGAAGGAAGTGTTCAGGGAAGAAATCAGTTTCCTAAAGTTTTTAGAACCAAAAGACTTGGGAGATTGGATTTTTCTTTTGCTAAAACAACAACTGCAAACGGATATTTATATAAAGAGCTAGGTCAAACCTAACAACTTAAGAATTTATTTTTAGATTTCTGCTTGGCCAAAGGGGAAATATGGTAAATGAGCCTTATGTTCTTAAATGGGCATGTAGTTGAACTCAAAATATTTCAGAAATCTGACAGAAGGCAATGAAGAACATCAGCTTTCCTAGGCATCATTAGAAATCCCAAAACAATGACAATATTACAACTGTTTTCTTTCTTTTTTAAAAAAATTTACTTTCAGTTTTAGTACTCAAGATCTCTACATTTTTGAAGATGCCAAGACAAAAACAAAAAATGATTATATAAACAGAGAGATATAAACAGAAAATCCAGTCACTTTAGCTGAATGTGTAGCAGAGTTGTGCTCTATGTGGAAGCCACCAGTCACATGTGGCTATTGAGCACTTAAAAGGTAACTAGTCCTAATTGAGATGAACAGATGAGTTAAATACACACTGGATTTCACAGATTAAGTATGAAAAAATGTATAAAATATCTCATTCAAAATTTTATATTCATTACAATTGAAATGGTAATATTTTAGACATATTGGTGAATTTCAAAGTATATTATTAAAATTAAATATATATTATTAAAATTAAATATAAATATAAATAAAAATATATTAAAATTAAATATAATATATAAAATTAAATTTAAAAAACATGACTACAAGAAAATTTAAAATTTCATATGTGACTCACAAAATCTTTCTATTGTATACCACTGTAGTAGAGCAGTGGAATTAAGAGCTAGGCTCTGGGAATGCCTGGGTGGCTCAATTGGTTAAGCTTTGGACTCTTGATTTTGGCTCAGATCATGACATCATGGTTGTGAGACTGAGCCCATGTTGGGCTCTACACTGGGTGTGGAGCTTGTTTAAGATTCTCTCTCTCCCTCTCCCTCTGCCCCTCATCTGCTTGTGCACACACTCATTCTCTCCCTGTCTCTAAAAAAAAAAAAAAAGAAAGAAAAGAAAAATTAAAAAAAAGAGAAAAGAAAAGAAAAGAAAAGAAAGGAAAAGAAAAGAAAAGAAAAAGAGCTAGGCTCTGAAGTAACCCATCTGCATTTAAACCAGACTACTGATGGGCCAGCCATATGACCTTAGGCAAGTTATATAGGCAATCTGTGCTTCAAGTTTCCTTACATATAAATTGTGAACAATAAAATATTCTCTATCTCATAGGGCTGTGTAACGATTAAGTGTGAAGCGCCTGGTGCAGAGTAACAGGTCACTCAGGGTTTGTTCTATATTCTTACTTCAGGATCCAAAAGAGTGAGTCAAGCCCTTTTTCTGCATGAGGAAGCTCTCTAAAGGAAGGGAAAAAAGTTAAAATCAGGAATCTGCTGAAGGGAGGATTTGCCTACCACCTTTCCCCAACCTACCGCAGCCAATTTACTGCATTGAGAAGAAATCAAACCATCCTTCTAAAATAGAACATTTCCAAGATTTGTAGAGTCCTTATAGGTATTTTTTTTTACTCTCGGTAGCTGGGCACAACATTCTGAGGGGGCCAATGCAATCACACAAAACTGCAGATGCTTCCTCTGTATTAGTATATCTCATAGAGAATAAATAGGGTGTGATATATGGATCTGACTTAAAAACAAAATTAAAAGCATGTATCTGATGCTGCTGAAGTCAAGGGAGCTAGCCTGAAAGTAATAATAATAGTTAATTCTGTTGAGCTTTTGCTACTTATTAAGCATTATCCCTGAGGGCCTTATGCTTCTCATTTAAATTTACATAACAACTTGTTGAAGTAGGTATTATTATTTTCTCTATTTTATGGTGCAACAGTGTCTCAAAAATGTTAAGTAATTGCCCGTAGTCACATAGTGGCAAGCAAGGATTGATCCAAACTTATCTGAGGACATAGAACATTAGGGAGTCTTAATTCTCAAACAACAAACAATTCTCAAACAAACAAATCAATAGGTTTGCGTAGCACAGATCACAGGCCTAAGAAGAAAAAGGAATGCTCTTATTTTATAGCAAGGATATCATGTTAGTGAAAAAAAAACAGTTATTAGAATCATCACATTGTTTCTAGCTGAGCATAACTTCAGAAATTAAGTTGTTTTCGTAATTTCTTGTTGTTCCTTCAATGTGATGTTTTTGAGGTAAATGAAAAGTCCACATTTCAGTTAGCTCTGTTGTCACATAACACAACACTGAGCACACAGTTAGTGTTGATTTAATGATTGTTGAATGAATAAGTGTGTGAGCAACTGTGCTACTAGACTTTTTCAATCAGGGTTTGTCATCTGAACCACAGAACACAAAACATTCTGAGTGATTATTTAGTCAATTATCTCAAGTGTGTACACAGTAAATACCATCCTGGTTTCACAGAAAAGAAGTTGATTGATTACCTACAATGAATGCCCTAGGACATTAGGGCCTAATTCCCTCTGGGAATCCCATAGAGAACCATACTTAGATCAATCTGTGCTCTTCAAGGACTACCTTGACTGTGGTCAGGGGTGACAAACTATAGCCTGGGACAAATGTGACTCATGGCTTGTTTTTGTAAGGCCTCTCAGCTAAGAATACTTTTGCATTTTTAAAGGTTTATAAAAAATACAAAAAAGAATATGCAACAGACCAAAAATGGCCTACAATGTCTAAATTATTTACTATCTGATTCTTTGCAGAAAAATTTTGACCTCTGCTTTAAGTAAAAGTGGTTGCTATTCAAGTGGAGCAGGATTAAATTATCTGACAATATTTGAGGAGCTCTCTAGCATCCCAAACTCTCCCTACCAGTCTATCTTCAGGTATAAAATTTCTATCCGTTTTCATTTGTACATGGGCACCAAAACATCAGCCTACCACCTTCACCCCGCACCAAAGGCCCTTATATAAATGCACATGCCTTCCAGCAGCATGGCATAAAAGGTGATGCCTTGAACTTAGAGTGACATGAATTCCAATCTCAGCTCTTATTAAGTATTGCTTATAAGGTGAAAAAGCTGAGCATGTTGGAGTTAATTTCCTCATTCACTAGTCGTACAACAGATCCCTATCAAGAATGCTTTTCATATATAACAGAGGTACTGGTTATCTATTGCTGTGTAACAAATGACCCCAAAATATAGTAGTTAAACAACAACAACAACATTTATTATCTCTCAATTTTGTGGCTTAGGACTCCAGGCATAATTTAGCTAAGTTCTCCAGCTCAGTATCACTCACAGTACATAATCAAGGTGTCAGCTGAATCTATAGTCTCTCAAGATGTCAGCTGAGTCTCCAGTTCAAGAGGGATGTAATCTGATTCCAAGCTCACTCACTGGTTGTTGGCAGGATTCAGGTTTTTGGTAACTGTTGGCTGAAGATTGCTATCAATTCTCTACCACAGGGCCTTTCAATGGAGCAGCTCACAATATGGCGGCTGCTTTCATCAAAATGAACAAGCAAGAGACAGCAAGAGAATGCCATCATCAAAATGAACAAGCAAGAGACAGCCAACAAGACAGAAGTCACAGATGCTTGTCAACCAATTTCAGAAGTGACATAGCATCACCTTTGTTATATTCTATTAATTAGAAGCAAGTCATTAAGTCCAGCACACACTCAAGAGGAAGAGATTTTAGAAGGGCATGATTATCAGGAGGAAGGGATCTTTGGAAGTTATCTTGGAAATCTGCCTAATACACCACAATTGTCATGGGGCAGGAAGTACATAAAGTAGAATCAGATTGGCATGGTGGGACTAGCAAAGAGGCAAAACCTAGCGGAGCATATCGGTATCTCAAGGAGGGCTTGTACTGAGCATCACAGCTCTGGCAAAACACAGAAGTGAACAAGTTACTTCAAGTCTCTGAGACTGTTTCTTCAACTGTAAAATGGAAATGATAATACCTACCTTGCAGAGAAGATATGAAGATTAAATTAGGTAACATCTAGAGAGCCAACACAGTATTTGGAATATGGTATATATCCAATGACAATAGCTATCATTATTTTCCCTCTTACCTACACATTAGTCTATCAAATTCTCAGTCAATACGTTTTTTAAAAAAACAAGAAACTAATTTTTAAAGTTTATTTATTTATTTTGAGAGGGAGAGAGACAGCATGTGTGGGGGAGGGACAGAGAGAGAGGTGGAGACAGAGAGAGAATCTCAGCATGGAGCCCGATGAAGGGCTCAAACTCACCAACTGCGAGATCATGACCTGAGCTGAAATCAGGAGTTGGACGCTTAACCAACTAAGCCACCTAGATGCCCCTTCAGTCAATACTTTCAAATCACAAAGCTCCTTACAAAGAAAATTACATCCAGGAATTATGTATTTGAGTAAAAGCATTGCAATAAAATAATATATTAGTTTAGCACTTTGCACTTAACAAAGTGTTTTTACATGCTTTATTTCACTTAATTCTCACAAGCCCTGTGAGGACAGTCTTTGGCTTATCTAGACTCTTATTTGTAAACTGGGAAAACTTAAAACTAAAAACAAAAACAAAACCCCAGAAAGAGAAAGGTTAAATGATTTATCCAGAACTGCATAATAACTCAGTATATCAGTGAATGACCTCTGAAAAGATGGGGAAAGATTCAGGGGTGTCTGGTGGTGTCAGGACCAACAACCCGCTGAAACCAAAAGTACCAATGAGACAGGGAGCCACGTGGTCTGGAATCCAAAGGGTCCCCCACTCCAAAGGATGGAGCAAACCAGTGAATAAGCAGCCAGGAAACAATTTCAGTCACAGCTTGTCCAACCAGAGCTCAGAACAAACATGTAATAGAAAAAAATGCAGTCAGGAAATGACTGTGTCTCAAATGCAAAAGAGCAAGGCAAGGGAAGGCCAGGTGGGGTGGGAGGTGGGGTGGCAGGGGGGGTGGGAGGGGGGGGGGGGGGGGGGGGGGGGGGGGGCTAAAGGAAGAAACAACAAAGGGGACTTCTCGGAAGAGGAATCATTCAAGGAGCTCTGAGAGCCAAACAATGGTTATGAGGGAGCCAGAACAGAGCACTTAGCTCACATGGTGTGGCGCTAGTGTATGCAAAGGGGCATTCCTAGATTGAGTGATTTAGAGAGGTTATGATGATGTTAACCTGGAGGAGCTAAAAAGAGCGACCCTTTCCTAATGGTGACCGAGTTCTGAAGTAGACTACTTTTAAGTAGGGGAACGACATGATCAGATTGTAGTTTAGAAAAATCACTTGTAGTCAGTGAAAAGGGTAGAATATTGGGGAAAGATTTCAAAAAAAAAAATTATTCCCAGAGAAGGGTCTGAGAAAACTGTACCTAATCAAAACAATCTAATTTTATGCACATTTTCCCACAGTATGCTATATACCTGATTCCATTTTTAACCCCTTGTTAGTAATTCCCGTTACAGACACATCTATTTTAGACTGGAAATTACTTTAATTGGTACCTTCTTCAGAATGTGAGATATTGTGATTAACTTCACTTATTCACTAACTTCCTAGAGACACACATGCTGGGATTTGATGGCCACTATGTTTTTTCTGGGTTTTTTTTTTTTTTTTGGTCATTTATATTTGGGTTTATATTCTATTTCAGAAATGATAACTAAAAAATAGTTTGTTTTTATAGAAATAATGAGCCATAGAAGAATTTTTCTTACCATTTGTTAGTGGCATCTGCCAGTCTGCTTGGCAGTGCATTACAATAAATATCTTTCTTGCTTTATAGAAATGATAAATTTAAATATGACTTCATTTTAAAATGCATTTGGAAGGGAACAAGATACATATCATACATATCACAGGCACAATAAAGCATAAGATAGTTGTACATTACTCTTTTTACATGATCTTCAGGCTTCTTTAGCGGTAAAAGAAAAGTTATGGAAATTACCGAATGACACATAATAGCCATCTGATATTCACAGAGTTGAATATGTAATTCTATGGCATTAGGGGATGGGATGGTTGCTTTTGTGTGTATGGAGGGAGAAACAGTACCGCTGTGTTTAGAAAATAAAAATACTATCACAGGGGTGCCTGGGTGGCTCAGTGGGTTAAGCATCCAACTCTTGATTTTGGCTCAGGTCATGGTCTCATGATCTCACGGTCATGAGATCCAGTCCTGTGTCAGGCTCTGAGCTGATAGCACACAGCCTGCTTGGGATTCTCACTCACCCTCTCTCCCTCTCTGCTCCTTGCCCCACTCACTCTCTCTCTCTCTCTCTCTCAAAATAAATAAATAAACATTGTTTTTAAAAAACTAAAAAATAAAAAGCATAATATCATGGACCCACAATTTATGCCACAGATTATCTTAAATCTTTGTTTTTTCCTATATTCCTACTTTCCAGAGCTACCAAATATTGAGCAGCAACACTGTGCAGCAACCATTAGTATTGTTCACCACAACTTTCTGATTATCTTCTCAAGGCCATAGTAGAGCAACAGATCTCTGTCCCCTTGGAGTTAAAAGAACCTATATGACTCACTTTGGTCAATAAACTGTAAAAAAAAAAAAAAGTAACATGTGTCATATATGAGAAGAGGTTTTAAGAGGCAATGGCTCTTGCAGCCCTCTGGCACCATAAGTGGGCATATCCAAGGTGGTGGCTGTTCCAACCGTCTGGGTCACCAAGTGACTACCAGGAGCCCATTGTAGAATTGGTGGGCATGTGGCATATGCAAGAAATAAATATGTGTATTTACTGCATCAAACCTAGCCTATCTTGAATAGTACCAAAATTAGTACTTAAGCATAGGTTGCTACCATAGCAAACAAGCCTACAATATATGGCAGTGGCTAAGGGCTGGATAGTGGACAGCAAATGAACTACCACTGGAGCCTGGAACAATGTAATATGGATGTTTTACCAAAACATTTGGTAAAACTGTTGCCTGTGATAACCTGGAAGGCAGAAAAATGTAGCTCCAAAGAAAACTATTAGAAAATAGTATTAATAGCATGTATTATCAGTTGGCTGTATTTCATATGCACCATAGAAAAAGAATCAAGTGGCTTGAAAACACCAATAAAAGAAAATAGGAAGTGTCCAGAAATTTGGGAATCTTCAGGGTTGGAAGAGGCAACTTCCTCTCTCTGATAAGTAAAAGGTAAACTAAGGGCTTTGATGTACAAAGACCAATTGGAATTCTGTCTTGTGACATGGGTCATGTAAAAAAAAAGTTATAGGTTGAAATGTGTCTCCCCAAAATTCATATGTTGAAGTCCCAACCCCCAGTATTTTAGAATGTAACCTTATTTTGATATAGGGCCTTTAAAGTGGTGATTAGGTTAAAATGAAGCCATTAGAGTGGGACCCTAATCCAATACAGTTGGTGTATTTATAAGGAGAGACACAGAAAGAGACACCAAGGACGCCTGCACACAGAGAGAAAAATCATGTGAGGACACAGTAAGATGGCCACCTGCAAGCCAAGGAGAGCTGCTTCAGTAGAAACCAAACCTGCTAACACCTTGATCTTGGGCTTCCAGCCTCCAAAACTGTGGGCAAATAAAGTTCTGTTGTTTAAGCCACTCAGTCTGTGGTACTTTGTTGTGGCAGACCCAGCAAACTAACACAAAGGGAATGGTCATCACACTGCTGAATGAAAAAATGTGTTTTAGCCAAAAAACAGTAAATGTTTTCAATTGGAATAGGTTATCACTGAGCTCAAAGTTCTTAAAATTAAGAGAAAGAGAGAAGCAAGGGAGTAAGAAAGGAAAGAAATATAGCAAATCTAAGAAATATGTCATGGAAAGAACTACGGGTGGCTATAGACATACATCAGTGTTTGGATTCCAATAGTTAAGAAACTATATAGGCAGGAAGTAGATGACATACACAAAATACAACTGACCCTTTAACAATGCAGGTGGTAGGGATACTGGCCCCTGTAGTCGAAAATCCACTTTTGACTCCTCTAAAACTTAACTACTAATAGTGTACTGTTGACTGAAAGCCTTACTCATTAACATAAAGAGTTGATTAACACATATTTTGTATGGTTTATATAGTATTTACTGTATTCTTACAACAAAGTAAGCAAGAGAAAAGGAAATGTCATTGAGAAAATTGGGGCACCTTGGGGTGCTTTGATGGCTCAGTCAGCTGAGAGTCTGACTTCAGTTCAGGTTATGATCTCAGGGTTTGTGGGTTCAAGCCCCACGTTGAGCTTTGCACCGACAGCACAGAGCCTGCTTCGATTTCTGTCTCCCTCTCTCTCTGCCCCTCCCCAACTCGTGTTCTCTCTCTCTCTCTCTCTCTCTCTCTCTCTCTCTTTCTCTCTGTCTCTCCCTCCCTCCCTCAAAAACAGATAAACATTAAAAAAAAGAAAAAAGAAAATTTCAGTGACTCAGTCAGTTAAGTGTCTGACTCTTGACTGCAGCTTGGGTCATGATCTTGTGGTTCGTGAGTTTAAGCCGAGTCTGGCTCTGTGCTGACAGCTCGGATCCTGTTTGAGATTCTCTCCCTCTCTCTCTGCTCTCTCTCTCTCTGTGTCTTTCTGTCTCTCTCTAAAAAGAGGTAAATAAACTTTAAAAAATCAAGAAAATCAAAAAAAGGAAATGTTATTAAGCAAATCAAGAAAATGAAGTGAGAGATACATTTACAGTACCATACTGTATTTATCAAAACATTTGCATATAAATGGACCCATTCAGTTCAAACCTATGTTGTTCAGAGATTGACTATATTTACTGAAAGGAATTTAATAGAGACAGTTTATAGAAGCATGTCAGAGTTAAGGTATCAATTAAAGATGAGGAGATACTCCCCCAAAATTTGTATGTTGAAATCCTAATCCACAAAGGTGGTGGTATAGTAGATGGGGACTTTGAGAAGGGCTTAAGTCATGAGGGTGGAACCCTCAGGAATAGGATTAGTGCCTTATAAAAGAAACCCCACAGAGCTCCCTAACCCTTTCCACCCTGTGAGGATACAAGGCGGAAATCTGCGGTCTAGAAGAAGGTTTTCACCAACAATCTCCAAACTATGAGAAATAAATTTCTGTGTTTATATGCTACCCTGTCTGTGGCATTTTGTTACAGCAGCCTGAACAGACTAAGACACTGTACTTCATATTCACCAAATCAAAACGCCAGAGGGTAGGGGAGTTTGGATAATGCAGTCAATAGAAGTCAGTTCCTGGAGCACAAAACAAAGCAAAAAAAAAAAGGGAATACATTTTGATGAGGAAAACAGAGAATAAGCAACACAGAAACTTAGTAAATCTTTAAGACAGATGTACTGCCAAAGAGAAAACAGCCTTGCATGAAAAAGTGAATGTCTGAGACTAAAAATGATTCTGCCCCCAATCTTCTATTGGCCAGAAGTAGGAAAACTCTCATCACTTCCTAGTTGAAGAATTGGGGTCCAATCAAGCAGTATTTCTCACCACTCAAGGGCCATCACTTCTGCCCAGAAAGTTCTTATAGTTTCTATGTATCAGTGATCACCTTGTATCTCCCTATCTTCTCCTTTTGATGGCCAATGGTAGACATTAGTACTATTCTGTTTCTCTTTGTACTTATCCATCCAATTAAATTTTGAAGGTGACATGACTCACTCTGATGAATAAAATGTGAGTAAAGTGATATGTGTCACTTCTGGGTAGAATCCTTAAAAAGCTAGTATGTAATTCATTATGCTATGTCTTTTACTTTCCTTCCAGCAGAGCCATTAGCAAGTTCAAGATGGTGGCTTCTCTATCTGATTGGGTCACTGAGGGCTTACAAATAAGCAAAAGTGATGAATGTATATCATGATTAAGATATAAATTTCACTCATCTTAAGTCAATGAGAGATTTGGGAGTAGTTTGTTTTTATTCCACCTTAACCCAGACAATCCTGACTGATAGGTATAGACAGTGAATTAACAGCTGCAATTCAGACTAGTGGTAAGTGCTAAGGTAGAAGCAAAAACTTTAGAATCATTAATATCAATATCCCCATTGTCATTGTTTAAGGCCACATTAATTATGAAACAGATTTTGATTCAATTATATGCATCCCCCATCACCCCTGTATCCAAGAAAAACTTCACTGCTCTGTGCTTCCTCAGATCTTCAGCTCAGTAGTTGGCTATACTCTGAATTGAACTCAATAATAATGGTTAATAACAAGGGTTGGTTCCTCTTTCACCAGCGTTCAGTGAGCTTCTCCACAGTGTCAACATATTTCTAGGCCTCAGGTATCATATAGTGAACAAGACAGATAAGGCCTTTGCTTTCATGAAACCTACCTTCTAGGAGGAGGAAACCAGCAATGATGTGAATGACTCAGAGGATGGAGAGGTCATCTCTGAAAAGGTGATATTCAAAGTATTATCTAAAAGATTAGGGGTGATACTAACCCTTTATCTGATATGTCATTTGCAAATACCTTCTCCCATTCTGTCGGTTGCCTTTTAGTTTTGCTGATTGTTTCCTTCGCCATGCAGAAGCTTTTTATTTTTATGAGGTCCCAGTAGTTCATTTGCAAATGACATATCAGATAAAGCGTTAGTATCCAAAATCTATAAAGAACTTATCCAACTCAACACCCAAAAAACAAATAATCCAGTGAAGAAATGGGCAAAAGACATGAATAGACACTTCTCCAAAGATGACATCCAGATGGCCAACTGACACATGAAAAAGTGCTCAACATCACTCATCATCAGGGAAATACAAATCAAAACCATAATGTCAGAATGGCTAATATTAACAACTCAGGCAACAACAGATGTTGGCGAGGATGTGGAGAAAGAGGATCTCTTTTGCATTGTTGGTGGAAATGCAAGCTGGTGCAGGCACTCTGGAAAACAGTATGGAGGATCCTCAAAAAAATAAAAATTAGAACTGCCTTACGACCCAGCAATTGCACTACTAGGCATTTATCCAAGGGATCCATGTGCTTTTTCGAAGGGATACATGCACCCCCATATTTATAGCAGCACTATCAACAATAGCCAAAGTATGGAGAGAACCCAAATCTCCATCTATGGGTGAATGGACAAAGAAGATGTGGTATATATATACAATGGAGTATTACTCGGCAATCAAAAAGAATGAAATCTTGTCATTTGCAACTATGTGGATGGAACTGGAGGGTATTATGCTAAGTGAAATTAGTCAGTCAGAGAAAATATCATATGACTTCACTCATATGAGGACTTTAAGAGACAAAATAGATGAACATAAGGGAACAGAAACAAAAATAATATAAAAACAGGGAGGAGGACAAAACAGAAGAGACTCATAAATATGGCAACAAACTGAGGGTTACTGGAGGGGTTGTGGGAGGGGGAATGGGCTAAGTGGGTAAGGAGCACTAAGGAATCTACCCCTGAAATAATTGTTGCACTATATACTAACTAATTTGGGTGTAAATTTAAAAAACCAAAAAATAAAATAAAAAATAAAAAATAAAATAAAGGATGAGGAGTGAGCCATGTGAAGACAAAGAGGAAGAAAATTCTAGAAAGGGAAAACAACTTGTACCAAGGCCCTAGGGCAGGAATGAGCTTGGCATATTCAGAGAACAGTCAAAATGCCTCAGTTACAGCTGGAGTATGGTGGTTGAAGGGACAATAATAGAGAAGCTTTTCAAGGAATAGGCAGGTCCAGACCATATATGGCTTTATACATCAGGGTAGGAGCTAAACACAAGGAGATGTCACCAGAGGATTTTAAGATGAGGAGTGATGTACTCTCATTAAATTGCAAAAAGTTCACCCTGACTGATATGTGGAGAACGAATTAAAAAGACAAGTATGGAAGCAGCTGGGCAAATTACAAGGGTGCCACAGCAGCCCAGATGAGAGGTGGTGCTGATGGAGAGAAGAGGGAAAATTCAGGATGTTTTTATATGATTGGGCACCTATGAATGCTAAATTGAATGAAGGGATAGAAGAATCAAGAATAGCTAGGATTTGGGCTTCAGCAACTGGGTGGGGATTGGTGCCATTTAATTAGCTAGGTAGGACGTCAGTGAAGGTGCTTTGGTAGCATTTGCATTTAATTGTGGCCTTTAATGCCTTAACCCAGGACAGTGAGAATTTGAAGAACTGCAGAACTAGTTGGAGAAATATTTTGAGATGTTGTGGAGAGAATGCCTCCAGAAAGAAAGAAAAGAAAAGAAAAGAAAAGAAAAGAAAAGGAAAGGAAAGGAAAGGAAAGGAAAGAAAAGAAAACAGAAAGAAAAGAAAACAGAAAGAAAGAAAGAAAGGAAAGAAAGAAAAGAAAGAGAGAGAAAGAAAGAGGAAGAAGAAAAGAAGGCAGGAAAACAGGCTGAATTTTCTAACTTTGGCAACCAAAGAAGGATCTCTTCATGGCCTGAGATCTGATATTGATGCTTCGATCTTCCCACTAGATTCACCCCTTCCCTTGGTGAAATCTTAACCTTTGGTTCAAAGAGTAAGAAGGTATGGAGAGTTCCAATTTCCCTTTAATGTTAGATCCCAACTGTTAAAACATGACTGAAGGAGATAACTTAGGTGATACAAACTTTAACACTTCACTCACCATTCTCCTTTTGGAGAATTGCAAAATGGGGAAGATGGCAGGAAGCTTTTATAGTATAAAGAATAAAGAACAAACCAGAAAAAAATAAAAAATATAAGATTGACTGGGGTCACACAGTCAACCTTGTTTGGGGTGAGAAGGCCCAGAGATGGCTAGGCATTTGGGAATTGGCTGACTGGATATATTTCATTTCTGGTCAAGGGAGGATTTACAGGGACAAGAAAGTTAACTAAGTTTTGGTTTGCTGATATGGCACCCTGTACAAAACCAGCTCCATCTTGGGCCTAGAAATTTATTTTGACAAAACATAGCCTCATGATCCTTCCCTTAGTATGCTTGGAGCATCTCTTTGACAGAATGAACATTTAAATGTGACTTTACTAAAGGAAGTAGATGAAGGGCACAAGATGAAACTTGATTTTCCAGTTTAACAAGACATAACTTATCTTCCTCATCTTTTTGTCTACTACAGGGCTCTCTGTTACATTCCTAGTCTGTCCCCAGGAGGCCAGCAAGGATGGTGGGGTAGGGAGAGTCACTGTTATCTTAGCACATCTACTACCCAGACACCCACACCAAGACCTTCTCTCTCACCCAAGTGTTCCCTCTTTTTCTCACTTAAGACCTTCTTTTTCCTGGATGACTGGTGCTGGGGATGACCCCCTCCCTATCCAGAGGACTTTGGTATCTGCCTGTATATATATATATATATATATATATATATACACACACACACACACACACACACACACACATACATGGCTTGCTGGGACAGGAAGAGGGGATCCTTTGCTTACTTCAGCCTAATGGCATCTGAATTCAATTTATGTCAAAGGCTTTCTCTATATAAACACCTACTACAGTGGTTAAGAGTTCAGACTCTGGGGAGAGGCTACCAGTTTTCAAATCTTAGCCCTGTAGCTTACTAAATGAGTGAACTTAAGCAATTATTTAACTTCCTTGAGTCTCAATTTTTCATGTGAAGATCAGAGATAAAAATTGTATCAACCTCACAGGGTTGTTGTAAGGATGAAATGAGATAATATAGGTAAACTATTACCCCAGTGACTAGCACTTATTAAATTCTCAATATACATTAACTATTTCTATTCCTATCATTATCATTATCATCATCATCATCATCATCCCAGTTCTTTTTGAAACCAAAGCATATTATAATGTTTACAAATTTTTTGCATAGTGTATATCCAAAAATAGAGTGCTTACAGCAAGTTCTGGCAAGTGTGCACCAATGATCATCAATAAATAAGTACATAAACATCTTTCTGTATTTTCTCTGTCACTCAAAATATTTAGCTTTCTCAAACACTAAAGATAAAAATCAAATCCATGAGTTCTAAAGCAATGCATTTTAAATGCTTAATGTACCCATTTGATATTAACTCTATTGTTTTGTGGACATAAAATGTCTCAAATGCTCAGCTAATGCTATGACTCCAGCTTTATTATAACTAAGAATTTCCTCTTTCATAGTTGCCGCCATGTATTAACAAACGAGCACTCCTCTGTTGTAAGTTCACTATAGAGTAGTTGTTTGCAGATTGCTCTTAATAACAGTGCAATTTTGTCCTGAACCTATGATTCATGAACAAGGTTGAGAACTAAAAGGTGGAGGATGAACAATAAATCTTGTTGCTGAAAGAATCAGGATAGTTAAACAGATGGACCCCAGACATGTCAGATTTGTGATCTTCTGGGTACTAATCATTATTCCCAGCAACAGGGAGAAATAAAAATACTTGTATTTCTACAATGGATAAAGAGGCAGTTTACACAAGATCTTTCTATTTGGGTTAAAAATAGAAACATAAATAAAAGCAAAGAAACCACCAAATAGTTAAGATCCACTTGAGCAAAAATAGCTACTTCTGAGTTAAGCTGTATTTGCAATCAGGCCCATTGATGACCCCAGTCATTCTAAAATATCCCTTCATTTTATTCTTTTTTTCTTCTTAAAAGACAAAAACCAAACCAAAACAAAACAAACAAAAAAGGAGACAAGTTATATAATCTACACACTGGAAGGAAGACTAACCATTTTTATTTCTTACTGCAATTTGAATTGGAAAGGAACACTCAGTCCTAGAACATGGTAATTCATCTCCTGTTTCTTTGTCCGCAACTACAAGTAGGAGATAGTTCAGAGCCATTGCCAATCAGAAAATACAACAGAGCTGTATTAGCTTCTCATTTGTTTACTGGCAGATCACAGGCCACTTCCCTAGCATCTCAGACATCCTGTTAGCTCTTAGAGACTCCATCCAGGCATACCTAGAGTACTTCAGAATAGAAAGGGCATCTCAGAATGCTCCTCTTTTTGTCTGTGAACATGTCATAGTTGAGTTTTTAAAATATTCTCCACCCTTGTTTGTTTCTTAATGCAGTACCAAGATGTAATTTGTATGGAAGCCAAAACTGAAGACATGCTGAATATGTGAATACTGAGGAAGTGGTTTCCTTAGCAATAACAGGCATGTGAAAGTCAAAACTTCCTTTCCTTCTCATGTGACCTTTTTTTCAAAGCAATTCAGATAGAGGACAATGGAATTGAATTCCAAGCACCCACAGTGTTCATGAATTGCTAAGCAATGATTCACCAAGCACCCAAATTACTCTAGACTGCTTGAGCATTTTATTAGAGAAATTGCTTTGTATTTAAATTTTCCTTCCTCACTTTGTGCATCAGTTTTGCTCATTCCTACAGGGCACTTTTCCAACACTCTGAGCAAATGTAGATACACAGAACAGTCCTAAATAGTGATTAATATAAGGACTTTAGAATGTTAGAAGTAGTACATTACATACAATATTCATAACTATTTGTTCCTATTGGATACTTATAAAAAGGTGTTTGATAATTGAAGTCTATTATTTACTCAGAAAAAGTAATATAACTTAATTTTTTGGCAACTCCTTAAACAATATTTTAGAAACACTAACACTTTCATTCATTTCCATTACTGATTTATTTTTACCTACTCATCCTAAAAATAGTGTTACATTTGGCTTACAAATTACATATTCCAGTTAGTCCTCAAAGGTTAAATGGTGGTAACTTATTTAATACACTAGCAAGCTGGGACCTTAAGGTGTCATGTTCTTTTGCCTTTAATTAAATTGCAGGGTTCTTGAGGAACACATACAAAGCCATCTTAGGAAGTCTTTATATCTCTTCATAGCCTCTGAATCGTAAAGCTCAAAATCATTAACATTACTCAACTCCCATCATAATTCTGTGAAATGACTTTGAAATGAGTGTCACCAGACAGACCCAGGACCTGGAGAGCTGGGTCACCTTGCCCCTGTGATTTTTATGTGTCTTAGGGATAATAGTGACTTTCATATTGGGTTATTACACTCATAAAATAAGCAAAGAGAGGACCTAGAAGAGTAAGTGTTACACAGTAGTCACTGGATAAATATTAGTTTTGCTTCTTGTTCTACATGTCCTCCCCATCCTGATATTTTACGTTCCATTTATGCTGACTTGCTCCTAGTTTAATGTCTCTTCTGGACATAGAAGTGGTCCAACGTAGGACCTTCATCCACAAGTGAGCCCCAACCACTGTCTTTCTTGATAGTAAATAAGGGATGAAAACGAATGAAAGTGTAAGCATTTCCAGTGAATTCACTCTGGCCACTTTCTATAGTATCTGTAAGACTGTTTCACAAAGAGAATCTGAGTTTCCCAAGCAAGCAGGGTAGTTTTCCATACCTTCAGACAAAATCAGTGGAGATATACATTCAGCAATGTTCTCATTTGCCTAGCACACATTGCACTTTGGCAGTGAGAGAGATCAGCCTTTGGAGAGGTTATTTCTCAACCTGGATATGTATCCCAGAAAGTGAGTGCACTAGTTACCTTTAGTGAAAACTGGTTCTCATTTTTAGTGCTGTCAGTACTATCAGCATCCCCTCCTTTTCTAATCAAGGCTGCTTCTGGAAGGTGGGTTGATTTGACTAGTCCTGCTGCCACCAGAACCAAAATCACTAGGAAAGTACTTGCCTGTCTTTTGGAGTAGAATGGAAGAGTAGGAGAAAACAAAGGAAAAAATATGTAACAGCGGGATAAGTAATTGTTTGCCAAAATATTTTTAGTGTTTATTTGTGGTTCACTCAGTTGGTCAGAGAAAGGGACTCCAGAAGTTAGTAGTGACATTGGCTAAGTCACTTTATCTCTCTAGGCTTTGGAACCTTGGATTAAATTTCAAACTATGTTCTGTGGAGCCTTAGAGTTCTGCTATGTTGGGGGCTGGGGAGAGTTAATAAAAGAGACAACTTAGCTGGTAAGATTATATGTGTGTGTCTGGACTCAGAGAAGCTCTGCTTTTATTTGTTTTTATACACTGATTTAGCTTGTTAAAAGGGTACTTTGGCAAAAAAGAAAAGTTAAAGATATAGGCTAAATACTTTCTAATTTCCTTTGAGCCATGACACTCTAGGGCTGTACAAATACAGATTTATAGATTATAATTCATGTAAGAACCAATCAGCAAATACAAAACAACGACAAAAACATGAACCAAAAACTCTGTTTTCAAGACCAAACTCTATTCTAATCTTAGAATCTTATAAATGTCTATTTTTGTCCACAAGGTATTGAGAATGATGTCATAGATAATTCACAGTAAATCTATGGTGACAGTAGAAGGAAACAACAGAAAATGCAGGGCAAGCCTGAGGTTAACATGCTTATAAATCACTATGGTTCTCCCTATTACTTGGTAGAAAAGAAGCCCCTAATACCAGCTATGCATTTTGGGCTATCTCACACTAACCGATTTTACTAATTCTTTTGACCTTTGAAAATGTCATAGGCACCACTGGGTGTTCAAAGTGAGGGTCTCACTGGGGAAAGAAAAGGGGGAAAAAGTTACAAACAGAGAGGGAGGGAGACAAACCATGAGACTCTTAAATACAGAGAACAAACTGAGGGTTGATGGGGGTGGGGGAGAGGGGAAAGTCGGTGATGGGCATGGAGAAGGGCACTTGTTGGGATGAGCACTGGGTGTTGTATGTAAGCCAATTTGGCAATAAATTATATATTTTTTTTAAAAAAGTGAGGCCCCTAAAAGTAGATATTCTGTCCACATCATCAGGCAACATTCGGAAGAATCAGCCACAAAGCGGTGGAGGGCACCCTCTTTTTGGTCACATAGTGGTTCTCTTAGTAACAGACTTGGGGTCATTCTCTGCACAGCCTACTTTTAAGAGGTGAAGTGCCTGATACCTGTTCCCTATTGTCCAGTGTCTTCAGAAAAGGCTGGAAGTAAAGCAGCCAGTCTTTTTGGCATGGTTTTACCCCTATTAAAAAGGCTATTGTTGAACTGTTCAAATTGGGATGCTTTGATTGTTAGCACGTTCAGCAGGCTGTGATTACAGTAATTACAGACCTGTGAAGGTCAAATTGACAAAACTGAATATAAACTGGAACTGAATATAAACTGGGACAACCCACTGCACTAGTTCTTTCTGCACTCTTTGGGATTTTTTTGTTGCTGTTGTTGTTGTAACAGTTTGCCAAGTGGTAAATCTATAATAAAAAATAAAAGTGAAAGTCATTGGTTTGACAATTTGGCTTTGACTACTTAGACTCACAATTCAAGGTACTGAAGTGAATGCTACATTGTACTTTCAGGTCCAGGTATATTTTTGGCTCTATGACCTTCCTCCCTAGTCATGGCCTTGAGTTTCTATGATATATCTAAGTACTTTCTAAAGCACATCATGAGTCTTCAATGTTTTTCCCCCTTATTAAGAGTGTGATGCTGAAAACAAAATGGACAGATATATTTTTAAGTGTTCATATGTTATATTGTAGAATATTTAGCAGAAACAGCTCTCAAGGAAAGAAAACCCACAAAACTGTATGAAAATAAATGAAAAAAAAATCTTGTAATTACCTACTGAAAAGCCAGAATAAAATTACTTCTCAGGTACACTAAATATAAATGTCTTTCTTTTCCTTTGTCCTTATTGATGGTTTCAAGCAATAGTTTAAGTAACAATTAAGTAAAAATAGAGTCTATTGTCATGTATACTATGTGGAGGAGTGGAGAGGGGTAGAAAAAAATAAACCCTTTCTATACAACAGATAGGGTGTGAAGTGCTAGGAAAAGGTATGGGGTCAGAAGAAAGGCACTGTCTGAATAAAGCCAAAATGGTAGAAATGGATGGAAATGAATCAATTCTCAAAAATCCAGATGTTTCATCTACTCAGAGCCAAGTATCTCAATTTTGGCTGCCTGAAATTTTCATGTTTCCTCCAGATGTTCGCTTTCATGTAGACACAGCCATAATCTCACATGCCTGATTTCATTATAATTTACCATATTGTTCAAAATTTAGTGGCTTATGACCAGAAGAAGGAGAGGACAGTACAAGCCATTTTTTATGTTTTAGTAGAAATGACATTACTGAAGGGTAATTTTTTAAGGATAAAATTATGCCTTTCATATAAATATAAAATGAAGTGTATCACAGATCTTATTTAACTCATCAATTAATGACAAAAACAGTGAAATGTTACAACTGGTGCAAAGGAGAATTCTAAGAAATTTACGTGTGTGTGTGTCTAAAGGAATTTTGAAGTGAAATTATAAAGAGATGCAAAGTGGGTCTATCAAAGGGCAACAATCAATTGCATTTTACCAGGTACAATTATTTTTTATTTTTGTGGTCAAAAGTCATTTGCATTATTATCAGTTTTCTGCAACTTACAACTGTAAAACAGCTCAAAGACAATGGAAGGCAGAAATAACCCAGAATGGTGCCCTAAATAGGACATGTGCTAGTCATTTGTATTCTACGTCTTTATTATAATTTTTCATAAAAGCCTTTGTTTATTAAACTAATTATGCAAATATTTCTGAACTCCCACAGTACTTTTACTTAATCCTCATTTACCACCTGCTTAGACATTCTCAATTATATTACTGATGCTTGTATATGTCTTGCCTCGTAGCATCTCTTTGTTTTAATTTCCTCCTAGTCACCTTATAGGTGAGGGAGGGATCCCTGCCCCAGGGTTATGAGGATGACCAAACACAACTGACACTGGACAGATGCATGTCACGGGGTTTCCTAGTCACATACATTCACAGTCCAGGAGAAGAGGACACCATGCCACACAAGGCCACACCGTGGCTGCACTCAGGAAAGAGTAAACAGCCAGGACTATGGGAGGCAGGCACCGTCGTATCAAAAAGATCAGGTGCCCACTGGTGCCCAGTATTTGGTCACACAGTAGTGGAAAAGAAAAATAAAGAATCACTGTCTTACCTTCTACAGACAGTCAATAAACAAAAAAGTAAAGTACTCAGTAAAGCGGAGACGGAAAAGGGCAATGAAGAAATTGTAAGCAGGAGATGGAAAAAAAGTGCAGAGTGATAGGGATGGGAGCACTTTGTTGAAATTTTAAATGTGGTAATGGGGAGGCCTCACTAAGAAGATGATGCCATTGAGACATGAACTAAAGGAGTGAGCAGTGAGGACTTCTGGTGAAAGAGCTTACAGATGGAGACAGCAGCCAGTACCATAGATGTGCAGTGGAAGAATGCCTCGTGTTCAAGAAAAGCAAAGGATCAAGTATGGCTAGACTGGACTGAGCTAGGGGAGAAGTGGAAAGAGATAGGGTCTCACTGAAATACTGGGCTTGGAGCATGAACCGTACAGGGCTGTCCAGTCTTTGATTTTTACTGAAAGGGTTGGGAGCACACTGAAGGGATTTGGACAAACAGCCCATCATTTCACTAATTTTTCTCTTAGTCCCTTCCTCTATTGTTTTCCACAGTTTCCCACTATGATAACAATTAGATGTTAATGCCTTCTCACCTAAAGCACACTTTCACTACAGAGAAAGGGGCACTCAAAAAATTCAACTTACACACAGTTGAGTTTTTGAGGCAATACCTATTTCTTCCCTGTTCACATCCCTTAAAAGATCTGGGTCTCCCTGACATAGAAAACATGGCAGGGATAGGAAAAACTCACATGCTTATAGGCAGTGGGGGATATAGTCTTTCCCTGCACATGCAAATTCTAGAATTTCCTGCATCCCTCTATCACAGGACAAGGCACATCTGAACTTTAATATATTAAACATATTTCAACTAGTTTTTCTTCCTCATGAATTTAGTTTACACAATGGAAATATATTTCAAGCTATACAACAGTTATAAATGTAGACTGGAATGGACTCTTAAAATTTTTCCTTATATGAACAAGTTCAAATATAAAAACAGTACATGTTATAAATTCTGAGATCAGCAACTTGTCTATACTTTGTGCAGTTTGACAGACAGGACTCATAATTTAGTCCAGTCACGCCTTTACTGAGTAAATATAGATCTATCACTGACATGATTACGCTGTCTTCATTTTCCCCCCACCTTGGTCATGGATTTGATGTTTTTACCATTAGCATTTAGAGATAGTGGAACACATAATACATTAAAGATTTGGTGATGGAGAAAAAGGTGGAGGAATCACTTCATCTGCTTCAGAAATGTGTCATTCTGAACCCCGAAGCTGATCCTGTTTGGTTTTAACGAGGTATCATCTCCTATATTTTATATTATTTTGAAAATACTAACAGCTGCGATGGAAAAGAGCTCCAAAAACGTGGTGAGGAGAGGAAGTTGTCTGACGCAAGTAGAGAAGGGCTCTCATGCATCCTTTTTCACACTCTTCCTTTAGACAAATTCAAAAATCCACCACCATCACTCCCAACTTTGTCCACCTGGAACACAGCACTCATCATCAAGATTCAACTCAAGCATGACCTACTCAATGAAGAACTTTCTTCCTCTACTCCTCCCCTCATCCCTCTCACAAGTGACCATGCACTCATTATATCCTACATGCGTTTTTATTACTGTGTAAAAGACACTATGTGCTTTATAACTTTGTTTCTCCTTTTAGACTGGAAGCTATGTAAAGGCAGGGACCACAGTTTAATCATGTTTTTATCCAAGTTCAATTCCTAACACATATAGGACTTAAAAAATATTGTTAACAGTTCAATCTTGTCATACTCATTAGGTACAACATTAGGCAAGAATCATAGGCAAGAACAAAGCCTATGATTTGGGAAAGACCATTCTTCTTTCTTAGAGGTAGCATTATTACATAACAGGGCCATCACTAGTGGCAGCATAGTTTGGTATATAAAGAGAAATGGGATCATTGGCATTTAAATACTTCTCAATTTCAGCACTATGTTGCAAAGCATTTATTTAATAGAGATTTTTCTCAGATTGTCCCTGGTGCACCATCACTGAACAACCTACTTTCAAACTGTTGCTTTGTGTGAGAGAAACCACTTTGCTGACCCTTGTTTAGTCATGGGCATGGAATGGATGTACCTAACCTCTGTTGTCAGCGAAGCCCTGACTTCTGAAACATCCAAATGCCCATAGTTTGGAACAGGATTTATGTATACTATATTCTATTTTTTTAAAAATATTATCAGTTGCCTTCTTAGAGGGTAGCATGACACTGCTGGAATAAAACATTCAATAATGGTTTTTGCTTCCTCTTACAGGCCCAGAGATAGGGATTGGAGCTCTCTGTTCTACGAGGAGAGGGCCTAAGAAAGGAACTATGGACCAGGGCACCATATGTGGCAATTGTGGTCAGAGGCAAGAAGGGGGAGAAACCAAAGGGATCCTCTGAAAGGCAGTACACAGACTCATAGTGATTGTTTAAAAGCATTTTCCCACTCTGTATTTTAAATCCCCTCTTGTTCCCTACAAGTGTTCATTAATCCTGTCAAGTGCAATAGCTTTGGATTTGGGAAATAGAGGGATAGTAGCAGCAGCCTAGAAAAGAATAATGAGATAGTTGGTGGAGTGTGGTGTAGGAGCAGTGTCCTGGGTAAGAAGTGACAAGCAGAAGCCATAATAGCTTTATGTAGCAGTGAGACATTCACTAGGGATGCTCAGAAATATTCAAGGACTTGCTTCAGTCTGGCAGGCTGGGAGCTCAGCTTAGTTTGAGTCTCCAAAGAAAAAAGGAGCGTTGAAAAACTGGCAGGACTAGGGGCACCGGGATTACAAACAAATGGCTTTTCTCAAAGTATAAGGTAAGACTAAAATAGGTATATGTTATAATATGTCTCCCCTGAGGAGCAAAGGGTTTCCAGTGAAAATTCCATAACCTTTCTTTCTTTACTCCTATGCCTAATAAAAGGCCTCCTAGACTTAAAAAGCTTCAAAGACCCACAGGTGCCTCAGGGAAGCCGCAGGTGTAGGCAGAAGAGAAGGCAAATAAGGAAGGAGGGGGACATAGGGACACAGAAGGAAGAAGAAGGAACAAAGGGAGAAACAGACGAGTTCCCCTGGGGAGACAGAATTCTTCCAGGAACTCTCAGCAGCTTGGATTAAGAACAGAGGTGATAGTTGGAAAGAACAGGAAGCATGGCACCAGCACTGACCAAGCGGCACAAAGAACCAATCAAACAGACCAAGTGGCAAGCAGGGGAGCCGGCAGGAAGGCCTCGCCATGCTTGCTGGCTGTCAGAAGTGAGTCCTACAGTCACCAGTGGTCTCCAGTCATTTCTGCATATTGGCCCAGATGCCAACACCCTAATCGGAGGGACTACCTGGTAATAAAAGAGCATCTTATCTGTGGCAGATAATTTTGTTTAATGTTTTTATTTATTTTGAGAGAGAGAGAGAGAGAGAGAGAGAGAAAGTGAGCCAGCAGGGGAAGGACAGAGAAAGACACAGAGAGAGAGAATCCCAAGCAGGCTCTGCGCTGGGGCTTGAACCCACGAACCGCGACCTGAGCCAAAATCAAGAGTGGATGCTTAACCGACTGAGCCACCCAGGCGTCCCTGCGGTGAAGAATTTTTCTGAAGGTGGGTTTGTGCATGGTTGGTAAGGAATGCTCCTATTTGATCAGTCTCCTTCCCCCATGTGCCCTTTTTTTCCTCCCCACTACTTTGCTGGGCTCAAGTATGAGCTATTTTTCCTCTCCTCCTACTTTGTCAGTGTGTTCTGCAGCGTGCACTCAGCTCTTTGGAATTCTGTGGGTGGCAGGGGTTTTCTCCGCCATTTCTTGCGCTCAGTGATGTGGAAAGGGAAGAAGTATGAACTCCGACACTTTCTTTTTGTGAACGTTTTGATGACAGGACAAGTGATAGTCAGAAATCTTAAGATGAGTGGCAGAGATCTGGAAGACACCTTATTTATTGCCGGCAGCAGGTCCTTTCTCAGATCATCCTAAAACGCTGGCAGGTTCCCAACAGCCCAATTTGGAGAGGAGCCTGTTTTATTCAAGCCCCAAATAGAATAAGCTATGCAATGGTTCACTGCATAAATGCTCATTCTCTCCCGTCTCTAAGCCTTAGGTCTGTCTCTCCTGCACCCTAGTCATCTTTGCTATTTCTCTTTCATTAAATTCCTTTGAAGTGGTGGATTATTTTTTCTGTCTTTGAAAATTCCTTCTGGCTAGTGGATTTCAGAAGTCCAAGTGCTTTAAACTTTTCCCTCCTCTTTTGAATTAATACTGTACTCCCCATTTTTTTCTTTCCACTTTTGGGGACCGACTACTGTGTTGTTTTATATTACATTTTCATTTTACAACTGTTTGAAAATGGAACTCATGCCATGCACGTGAATATTTTGCCTCCTCTTAGCTGATTTAATCAGCATGGATACCATTATTCATGCAATTGCATGAATAATTTATTTCACTGTTGTAAAAGTTTAATAAAAGTTTTCTTGTCTTTATCAAATACCATGTTACCCTTTGTTCATTTTATAGCAGCAAGATAATCAGAATACAAAGCAGCTCGCATCAAAAAGCAGTGAATGGCATGGACTACATTCAAACTCTCGTGTATATACCTTTTGCCATTTTACCTAAGATTAAATAAGAATTTATATATGGAGAAAATGTGGTAGCTATATAAATTTAAGCATGACCAACACTAACCTATCAGTGCCACTTACAGATCAGAAAAAAATTACAGTTACATTATTACAACTGAGATGCATTTGTACTGTTTAGCAGAACACATGATTCTTACCCATGTGCATGTGTGTGATCTTCTACCCACTCTATAACACTCTATTAATGATGAATTCCTAATCCAGGATGATCGTTACATCTTTCGTAGAGGCACTAGAAACAAATACTTGTTCACAGTTAATTTTTTTGTTAAACTCCCAGATTGGCTGCTTTCACCCAGTGAAATTACTCTATAGATTTAAAGTATATCAATATTTACATATCTTCCTTTAATGGTACCATGGCAGGCTTTATGAACAAGAGCCATCAACATTTATATCTACATGTTAGTAATGTCACATTATTACCAAATTGTGGATACAGAAATTTCAATTATGCTCTTTTCATGTAGTTTAGGTATAAAATTCTTAAAAGTTATAAATTAATTCAAGATCACTCTGAAAAATCCAAAAAGCTATTTATCTGATAAAGGATGAAAGTATGTATGATATAACTACAGAAAAAAAAAAAAAGATTGGTCACAGTCCAGAAAATGCTGATTTGCTGACCCAAGTCCACAATATCTTATCTTAAATTCTTGGAGCCAGGATGTGTTTTAGAAATCGGAATTGGAGGGATTTTAGAAAGGTAAGATAATACATATACACTATATCACGTAACATCACCTGGTGGCGGGGAGCCTAGAGCAGCACCCAACAATAAAATGTTTAGTATTTCCTAAGCCAAACTTATAAATTACCATTCCATGTAGGTTAATTAATGACTATAAACACTTTTGTGTCAGTTCACATAAGGTTTTGTTGTCAGATGAGTTCAGATCAGGTCAGGTTTTGCTACAAATTAGCCACTTCAGCTTTTTCAGATTGTGGATTTGTACCTACATATTAATAAACACTTAGGAGCATCAGCATGGTATGGGTACTGTGCTAGATGCTGTACCTAAAATCAAATATGACAAAGTCACTTCCCCTAAAAAGTATACAATCTACTTCATGAGACACTTAAGCAAACCAGTGTTTAGATGTTTGCATTGGATGCTAAGGAAAAAGAAAAAAAGAGCATCTAGATGACACTAAGAAATCAACGTAAGTTCTTAAAGAAGTTTCTATCTCTAATACTGTAAGAAATATTCTTCAGGAATAAATATATGTCAGTATTTTAAGCATTTCCAGAAGAACTGTACTTCTATACTTGCTTTAGGAACCAAGCCATAAACATAGTATCCAATTCATACACCCCAAAATTCTCTATTGGTAAACTTTTACCAGATTATGCCACAGGAAGAAATAACTTCTAGATTTTTATGGTTTACAACAAAAATTGTTTATTTTTGAGGCACCTGGGTGGCTCAGCTGGTTAAGTCTCCGACTTTGGCTTAATTCATGATCTCGCGGTCCGTGAGTGCCAGCCCCACGTTGGACTCTGTCCTGACAGCTCAGAGCCTGGAGCCTGCTTCAGATTCTGGATCTCCCTCTTTATCTGCCCCTCCCCAGCTCATGTTCTGTCTCTGTCTCTGTCTCTGTCTCTGTCTCTGTCTCTCTCAAAAATTAATAATTAAAAAAAATTTTAATTGTTTATTTCTTGTTCATGTTACATATAATTTGTTCCATGTGTCTTCTTTTTTTCTGAGATATAGGCTGAAGGATTAGTACTTGGGATACTTGGGACATTGCTACTCTTAGAGGAGGGGGAAGAGAATAATGGCACTACCATGCAACGGTTCTCAGTACATCTGCCCAGAACTGGCACATGACATTGTTATCATATTTCCCTGGCCAAAGGAAGTTAAACATGGTAAAACCTGAAATCAGGGGAGCATAATCTGCCCACATGGATGGCTCATAGTAGTACCCTATAAGGAGCAGGTATTAAATTTTGACATTAATACAACCTACCACACTTGGCTTCTTCATTCTATGGTCCATGTCCTTTGACCAGGTTCCTGTCTCTTTGAGTCAGTAGCAAGGTCTCTCTCTGTATTGAACAAGTGGTAAATCAACTTCTCAACTAGTGAGAAGACCAACCCTATCAAATGAGAAATGTGTCTCATGTAGAGAGAATGGAGAGTCTGGCATGATAGAGACTGATGAATAGATTAAAGAGTGTAAGAATTAGGAACTTCAGAAAGTATATTGCTAAACAATAAACAATTGGGCTCTTGGCAATGGGCAAAAAGGTCTATCATCTTTAGGTAATAGGTCAACAACAACAACAACAACAACAACAACAACAACAAAACAAGGAAAGAGACCAAACATTTTGAAACAATTTCAACAATTTAACTAAAAACTAAAATACTACTGCACACAGCTATTTCAAATATCTTCTTTAGAAAATGAAATGCACTATGATCATTTAGAAAAATTAAATCTAGGAAATTCATGCACATATTTGATAACCTAGAAGCATTTGTTTCTAATCATGTGTCAACTGAATAAAGAGCATAAAATAAAATACAAAGATGTAATACAGAAGATTAATCATCTATTTGAAAGATCAACACATGATAATTTAATGATATTTTGTTTGTGGAATATGCAATGATCCTTGAAAGAAATAGGAACAGTTTTACAAAAGATAATAAAACTAGTAAATACATTGCTCTCATTTATGTAAACATAGTATCTCATTTTAGTATTGTTATGATCATAGAATTACAAGACATTGTAGAGGTCCCAGAGGAGAAGCAGAAAAAATGATTAAACATCAAAATGTCTGTGTATTTAAAATATTATATATATATACGTGTGTGTATGTGTGTGTACATATATATATACATGTATGTATATATATATAAATATATATATACATACATGTATGTATATAAATATATACATACATCTATGTATATATACATGTATGTATATATGTATACATGTATATACATGTATATACATACATGTATATATATATATAAAATCATGAGACCACTTCTTTCATTTTAATAAAGAGAACAAGAAGACAAATTATAAAATTATGGTTTTGGTTTTTTTTTTGATTAGAGAGTTGAAGATAAAAAGAAATACAAATGGATTAAATGGATTAAATTCCCAAAATGGAAGAACCCTTCCTAGGAGAGAAGAAACCCAAAACCATGGGCACAGGAGGTGGAGCAAACCCACTGTAGACAGAGGTAAGGAGAAACTAGCCAAAATTTTAACAACTTTTTTTATAGCCAAGGTGGCTGTCATGAAGGAGGTCCTGTGAGAGTGTGCTCAATCACCAAATTTATCCTAATTTTATCAGAGCTTTCCCTGAACACATGTATAGCCAGCTGAAGGATGGAAGCTGAGTGGAAAGCAGGGAAAGATTGCTGTAACTCAAAGCCTTACAGAATGCACACGGTAGTGCTCTAAAGCCTGCGGACAAGGAAAGAAGGTAAGAGAGATTTCTTGAAAAGATGGATCTAGTACACAGCAACTAAAACCTGGGTGTGCATGACAGCAGAGCTGAGAAACATCATCCCCTGAGTCACTCACAGCCCTTACTTGAGTGCAAGGCATTGGCGTGCCAAAAGCTAAGACCACAGCAGCAATGTAGAAATAGTCTGTGAAGCTCAGAAAGTCAGGAGAGAGCCAAAAGACCACCATAGGAACCAAAAAAAAAAAATTGGAATGGCATGGAAAGATGGCTATTGAGCTGTAAAACATAAAGTTTACACTGGTGCTCAGATAAACTAGTCCCAATTCCTCTCCTAAAACATTTGAAACCTGTGGTGAACTACAGATGTTACAAAAGCTACAACCAGCCCCAGAGCTAGCTCAACTCCAGCTTAGACTGCTTCAGCTTCATCACTTGCAGCCTGCCACAGGCATGGGATTTCTTTTTTTTTTTTTAATGTTTTTTTTTTTTTATTTGAGAGAGAGAGAGAGAGAGGGAGAGAGAGAGAGAGAGAGAAAGAGAGACAGAGCGCAAGCAGGGGAGGGGCAGAGAGACAGAGACAGAATCTGATGCAGGCTCCAGGCACCTAGCTATCAGCACAGAGCCTGATGCAGGGCTCGAACTCGTGAACAGTGAAATCATGACCTGAGCCAAAGTTGGACGCCCAACCAACTGAGCCACCCAGGTGCCCCACGGGATTTCTTTTTCTTCAGTAAATAATATTTACAGTCCTTTTATATACAATTTCTGACATAAAATTAAAAAAATATATGTGGTATGCAAACACGCAGGGCAATGTCATCCATCGATACAATAAATAGTCAATACAAGTTAACCCACATGTGACCAAAATATTGGAATTAGCATATAAAAATTTAATATGCATACATTTTCAAAACGAATGGAAAAGGTGGTAGACAATATAGATGCAGATGGGGAACTTCATTTTAGTAGAATACTAGAAACTTATTTTTAAAAAGAGGAAATCCTAGGATTTAAAAATACAGTGTCATAAATGTAGAATTCGTTCAATTTATTTTACAGTAGCCTAAAAAAAAGCAGAAGAAAGAATAAGTGAATCAGGAGTCAAATTAATAGAAATTATCCAAGTTAAAATAAAAGGAGAAAAAAAAATTAAAGAACTGAGAAAAGCATCCAAAACCTGTGTTCAAATGTACATGTATTTGATTCTAAGAAGTAGAATAGGAAGAAAATAGAGCCAATATTTGACAGGATAGTCAAGAAATGTCCAAAATTGATGAAAGATATCAACCCACAGATCCTAGACAAAAAATGAAGTGGATCTCAAATAGGATAAATACAAAGTCAAACATCTGAAAAACAGAGAAGAGAAAATCTTAAAATCAGATACTCCTAGGAGACCTGGATGGCTCAGTCAGTTAAGTATCCTACTTTGGCTCAGGTCATGATCTCACGGTTGGTGAGTTTGAACCCCGCGTTGGGCTCTGTGCTGACAGCTCAGAGCCAGAGCCTGGAGCCTGCTTTGGATTCTGTGCCTCACGGGGGTATAGCTCAGGGGTAGAGCATTTCACTGGATTCTGTGCCTCCCTCTTTCTCTGTCCCTCTCCTGCCTGACATCTTTAAAATGCTGAAGGAAAAAGAAAACTGTCAATTTAGAATTTTGTAACTTATGAAAATATCCTTCAAAAATTACAGTGACATAGATTTGTTCAGACATATAAAACTTGTTTGGCTCTAGCAGAAGGGCACTAAAAGAAATGTTGAAAGTTCTTTGTCTAGATGGATCAGAAAACACCCAGTGAAAAACGGGTCACAACTCAGGTAACATGGTCATCTGTTCAGATACTCAGTATCTACGAAGATTCAGTAGCAAGCCCAGGGCTATGTTTTAATAATGCATGATGAAGAGGATGCAAGTTTTCTTCAGCCTTTCTGTTGTGATTTTTCTACTCGACCTTAATACTAGTTCCATATCTCATCCTAACCTGCCATAAACACTTCAAGCATCATTGGATCTACTGGCTATAAGAGTTAAAATGGTAGAGCTACTTGTAATAAAACCTGACCTAGCTGAAGACTTTTTTTTTTCCTCTGGAACATATTTCTTGCAAATATATCATGAAAGTTGTAGTTGAAGCAAATAAAATACATATGATGAGTTATAACATACTATGAATTAATATAGGCTCAAAGACATTGAGTGACTATTTCTGCTTATCCTGTGAAGTCAGAATCTGAACTTAAGTTTCCCAATACCAAATCTATATTTGTTACAATTCTGCATTATAATGTGAGAACGATTTTTACTTCACCCTATGTACTAGGGACCCCAAATCTGCTTATTTTTATGGATAATGGACTTGTCAAACAATCCCAGAATCATGCCAATCAACATGTGTCAAGAATGCCTCAATCTATCTATTAAAATCATGGAAGGGTCTGAAGACACCCTTGCCAGAAACCATCCTGCCTTGTTTTGTATGCTTTGGGTATAGCTGTTCAATTTATTCAATACATCAAATCTTCCCTTTTTGGAAGATGCATCACAAATGCTGTCTCTACTGATAAAGCTCCTCTAATTGCCTCAGTGAGGGATTCTGTATCCCTTCTCAGGATTAAGTCCCTGCATCACTTACTGCCTATAACTCTTGGCATTTATAACATAGTATTCCATATTATGTATTTGAATAGATCTTACCTCAAAAATTTAAGATCCTGGAGGGCAGACACTGTGAGACAGTCTGTCATATTCTTTTTGCATTGCCTATAGGGCCCAGCATGGTGGTTTATACATGGCAATGGCTCAATATTTATCTGTTAGAAGAAACAGATAAGCAATTTCAAAAGACTGTAGTCCAAATTATTTACATAAGTGTCAAAACTTTAATTTACTGGTTCTAAAACAGTCTTTTTCAAGCTTCACTGGGCAAGTCCTATTCTTGGTTTTCTAAGATTTAACATACCATGCAACTTACCCATCCCAATGATAATTTTATCCTATAGACTACTTTTTATATCTTTTTATATACTTTTTATATACTTTTTTTTTATCCTAAAATCCTATAGACTACTCAAATCTCATTTCAATTGTTAAGACTAAGGTTAAAGTAATTAAGTAAGCATCCATTCAATAGAAACAAACCAAAGAGATACCACCCAAATAAATAAAATGTATATTTAATCTGCTTCAGTAAAAAAACAGAACTCCATTACCTATGTACAGCTTGTTTTCAGTTTTAAAAGCTCGTAAGGTGGTTATATGAAAATAACTTCCATGACTATAAGGCAATTTTTTCTGCTCTCCTCTGACATACATGAATTACAGTGATAGACAATCATATATCATTAAACTAAAATCACATTTTTTTTTTTTGCTGGAAGAATAGGTGTGAGATGGCAGCTCACCTTCCAGCACTGTACTAGTTTAGATAACACCTGCTACAGTAACAGACAAACCACCAAATCTTACTGGTGCAACACTTATTTCTCACTCACCCAAGAGTACACATAAACCTTTCTAGTCTGACAGTGACCCAGAAACTCAGCCTCCTTCCATCTTGTGCTTCTTCAACATATGGCTTTCAGGGTTCATCTGTAAATGAAGAAGAAAACAAAAACGATTATATAAGGCAATCCAAACCCAATCTAAAGAAAAACGGGTTATCACTTCTTTTGTTTCTTCAGCCATTAGGAAATAAATTACTAGTGGACATTAATCACTAGCGTTCTAAAATTAGATATTTTGGATAAATTGAAAAACAATTCATGAATGGTAGCATAATTAATGTTGGTTTACTCTTTGTCCATATACTTGTCTCTGCTGCTTTGCCTTGATGAAATACGTACAGCTCTACTAAATAACTGATTTTATTTTTCTTTTGCCATTTTCAAATGCGGAAATAAGATTCTCTGTTGCAATTAATTTTTATGGTGTTCTATGAAAATAATTCCTTTCTGCTGAATTTAAAGGTCTTCTTTACTTTAATAATTCCACTTAAAATTTATAGTTCAAAATGTGATGTATCCCATGACAAATGTAACTTAAATTTACTTCATCTTATAATGGCTCCATTACAGTAACTCAGTAAAATCTGGGTAGAAGATTAAAATATTATATACATTCTAGAAATTGTTAAGAAAATATGTAATATTTAAATATGTAACATATTGGAGAATAATAATTAAAATAATAAAAATATATTTTATAGCTTCCAGCCCAGCAGAGGGGGATAAAAGTTATAGAGTCATTGGACAATACACAAACACCCTACTCTATCTAGACACATGATAGCACTGCATTTCCCTGCCCATTTGAATCCAGGATGTCCAAGTGACTTCTTTTGACCAATGGCATAGGAGTGGGAGTGGCTTGTGTCACCTGTAGATGGCAGCTTTACGAGCCAAGTAGGTGTTTGGCATATTCTGTTTTCTCTGCTTCTCTTAGGAAGCATGTGTTGAGATGGAGCCTGCATCAGCTTAGGTTTCTGAATGACTCAATAAGTCAACCCACAACGACCATGTAGAATGAATGAGAAATAACCTTGACTTGAAATCACCAAAAGTTTAGGCTTTGTTATTCCAATATCCCAAGATTTTCCTGACCAGCAGTCAAATTGCAACCATGGAAAGGGAAAATTAAAGATAAAGAAAAAACGCTGGCAAACAGAAAACAATGCAACAGTAGGACTAAATATGTTATAAATCACAATAAAGGTAGGTAGATGAAACCTGCCTATTAAAAGATTTGTTGATTAAAAATTATATGCCTTTTTAAAACACACTTTGTAAGCACATGCATACACAGTGCATTAGTTCAGGTTTTCCAAGAAGCTAAGACAGGATTAAATGTATAGGAAATTTATTGGAGAAAATTCTTGTGAGGACAAAAGGGAAAGGTGGGAAATGAATGGGACCCTTCTGACTGATGTAGGTCTGAACCCTGTGAAGAACAGGGGGAAGAAAGTATATGATAGGAAGGTCTTGTACTGCAGTGCAGTTGCAATAAGTTTTTTGACACTCTAATCTGGAGTCCTTTAATCAAAGTCACCTGGTGGATGAGTCTACATGTCCCAGAAATGGGCCTGTATTAGTTCTCTTGATATGCTCAGACTTACACTAAGAAAAGTGTGGCCTCCATATTATGGAAAGAGCCTAAATGTCCATCAACTGATGAATGGATAAAGAAATTGTGGTTTATATACAGAATGGAATACTACGTGGCAATGAGAAAAAATGAAATATGGCCTTTTGTAGCAACGTGGATGGAACTGGAGAGTGTGATGCTAAGTGAAATAAGCCATACAGAGAAAGACAGATACCATATGGTTTCACTCTTATGTGGATCCTGAGAAACATAACAGAAACCCATGGGGGAGGGGAAGGGAAAAAAAAAAAAAGAGGTTAGAGTGGGAGAGAGCCAAAGCATAAGAGACTGTTAAAAACTGAGAACAAACTGAGGGTTGATGGGGGGTGGGAGGGAGGGGAGGGTGGGTGATGGGTATTGAGGAGGGCACCTTTTGGGATGAGCACTGGGTGTTGTATGGAAACCAATTTGACAGTAAATTTCATATATCAAAAAAATAAATAAAAAAAAAAGAAAAGAAAAGTGTGGCCTCATCATGAATACGGGGTTGAATCCAGAATAGCAAAAGCTGGAGAAACTGGTCAATTATGCTTTCCGATCAGGAGATCTGAGGCATGCACTTTTGGCTACTATAAACAGACAATCATACACAAAGAGATGGGAAATTTCTAATAAGCTAAACCGAAGACAAAAGAAAGCATCATAAGAATAGTGGCTATCAGAGAAAATAGTTACCAGCTAAAAGCATTTAAAGGAATAAAGAAATAAAGTAATAATAAAAGAAATCTGTGATGGCTTTGCACTTGTCAATCCAGCTACATTGGAACTAGGCTTCCCAGAATTCCCTTCCCTGTATATTTCCAGTTTAGGGTTGGCCTCAATAGAAATTTGTATAACATTTGGAAGGAGGAAGTTAAGTAATAGCTACTTTTGTGCTCTGCAGCTCAGTTGTAGTGCCCAGGAAAGCCCCTGTGCCAAGAGCTCCTCTGACTCCTGCTGGGTCTGGTCCTGAAGCTTCTTCAACTTCTGCATCATTATACACAGTTCTGTCCTTATACACAGTTCTGTAGCAAAAGGGCATTAGCTTCTTCTATAGGTCACCTGCATCATCAAAGGTCAAGGCTTGAAGGCAGTGAAATACAAACACAGATTCCGGTTTGTCCACCAAGTTTCTAGCTTATCCTCTCTGGTTCCATTTGTTTCTTGCTCTTAACAATTTCACATCCATTTTCCTTCTCGGGAGATCTCAGAGTTCTAGGAAAGATGGTGGAATACCATGGGTACAACTACATAACACCCACATCAGCGTAAATAACCCAGAAATGACCTGAAGACTGGAAGAACAGACTCCTCACAGCTAAATTTAGGGAAGAGGCCACATCAAAGAGGGTAGGAAGGGCAGAGACACTGTCAGGAGCTAAAGAGACCCACAGGGATTCTCTGCAGGAGGGAAGGATGCTGTGGATCCTGAGAGGGGAAAGAAACAGACCTCACACCAGGCACCCCAGCCATGGGGAACCCACATGGGGAAGATGAATCCCCATAACATTTGGCTCTGAAAACCAGAGGGGCATAATTTGTGAGTTCTTACAGTTAGTGGGGCTTGACACATGGAACTTTAAAAATCAGTAGACTTGATTCTGGGAGAGCCTGGAGGGCAAGAGGAAACTTAGTCTCTGCCTTTAAAGAGAGAGCACAACAAATAGCCTTGCTGAGATACAGCACAGAAACAGCACTTTGAAAAACACCTGGCCAATACAGGAAGGAGATTTATTTACTAACCTCAAAACATGTGCTACAGGGGCAGGGATAGTGGGGAAACTTCTCTAGGAACAAAGAAGCTGGCAGGCATCATTTCTCCCCCCGCCCCCCCGCCCCCCCGCCAACCCCTGCCTTCAACACAAGAATACCTGCAGGAACCAGCACAGTGCCAACACTCAAACCAACTTGCTAACACCCTGCACCCCACATCCACATTCTCCTACAGACCCGCCCCCTCTAATATGCCCTTGGCGGGAGCCCATCCAAACCAGTGCCACAAGCCTGGAAGTGTGCAAGCAGCCCCAACAGGTATCAGTACCACTCCAAACTGACTCCTGCCTTGAGGAGAGGGGATGATAACCACACACACCAGTCCAACTGTAGCCCCAGCAGTGTACTGGGTGCAAACACCTGTCCTGACCATAGGTCCTGCCCACCAAAAATGCTTCTCAGAGCACAAGACGGAGAAAGTGCCCTGCAGTTCAGTGCTACTTCATCTCTGGTAATGCCTGCATTGACTCTACTCAAGCACATGGCAGGACCAGCCTGGCCCACTAACAACACAGGGACCAAATTCTGCCCACAACAGGCAAAGAGCCAGTGCAGATGAGGGGACTAAAGGCAAAAGGTGCACACAACACACATAGGAGACAGCCCTGAAGTGCCAGGTTCTGGTGAATAGGGGACACTGCAATGCAGGGCACTATAGGACTTCTTCTTCATAAGGCCACTACTTTCAAAAAGCAAGTGATGTAGCTGACTTTCTTAACACATAGAAATATACAAAGACAGACAAAATGAGAAGACATGGGAATATGTCTCAAATGAAAGAACAGGAAAAAAATCCCAGGAAAAGATCTAAATAAAACAGAGATAAGTAATATACCTGATACAGAATTTAAAGTAATGGTCATAAAGATACTACTCATTGGACTTGAGAAAAAAGTGGAGGACTTTAGTGAGACCCTTAACAATGAGACAGAACACATTTAAAAAAATCAGAGATGAAGAACTCAATTAACTGAAATTAAAAATAAAACAAATGGAGGGGCACCTGGGTGGCTCAGTTGGTTAAGTATCTGACTTCAGCTCATATCATGATCTCATGGCTCATGAGTTTGAGCCCCACATCAGGCTCTGTGCTGACAGCTCAGAGCTTGGAGCCTGTTTTGGATTCTGTGTCTCCCTCTCTGTCTCTCTGACCCTCCCCCACTCATGCGTGCTCTCTCTCTCTCTCTCTCTCTCTCAAAAATAAATAAACATTAAAAAATATAAAAATAAAATAAACCAAATGCAATAAATAGTAGAATAGAGGAGGCAGAAGAATGGATCAGTGACCTGAAGGACAGAGTAATGGAAGCAATCAAGACCCAGAGAACAGAGAAAAAAAATAACTAAAAAATAAATTAGATTTAGGCAACTCAGCAACACCATCAAGTATAATAACATTCACATTATAGGAATCCCAGAGCAAGACACAGAAAAGGAGACAGAAAAAGTATTTTAAGAACTAATAGCTTGAAACTTCCCATGTGGTGTTGGAGACAGAAATCCACATCAAGGGTGCACAGGGATCCCCCAACAAAATCAATCCAAGGAGGTGAAACCCAAGACACATAGTAATTAAAATGGCAAAAAGTAGTAAAAAGGAGAGAATTTTAAAAGCAGCAAGAGAAAACAGTTACATACGAGGGAAATTCCATAAGGCAATTAGCTGATTTTTCAGCAGAAAGTTTGCATGCTGTATTTAAATGCTGAAAAGAATAAATATGCAGCCAAGAATACTCTATCCAGTAAGGCTATCATTCAGAATAGAAGACATAAAGAGTTTCCCAGACAACCAAAAGTTAAAGAAATTCATCACCATTAAACCAGTCTTACAAAAAATGTTGAAGAGGACTCTGAGTGGAAAGAAAAGACTGAAAGTAGCAGTAAGAAAAGTAGGAAGCACAAAACCAGTAAAAATAAGTATACCCATAAAATCAGGCAAGGTATTCCCCAAAATGGATGTAAAGTATGACACCATATACTTAAAATGTGGGCAGGAGAAGAGGAGTAAAGAATGGGTTCAAATTGAAGCTACCATCAACTTAACATAGACTTCTATGTGCATAAGATGTTATATTCAAACCTAATGGTGACCACAAATAAAAAAAACAGTAATAGATAAGCAAAAAAGGAGAGAAAGGAATCCGAGTATATCACTAAAGAAAGGCAGCAAACCATGAGAAAAGGGAGAAAGAAAAGAAAGGAACAGAGAAGAACTATAAAAACAATCATAAAACAAGTAACAAATGGCAATAAGTACATACCTATCAATAGTTAATTTGAATGCAAATGGAATGTAAATGTCAATCAAAATACAGAGGGTTAATGAAATGGATAAAAAAGCAAGACCCATCTATATGCTGCCTACAAGAGACTCATTTCATACTTAAAGACACATGCAGATTGAAAGTGAAGGTATGGAAAAGAATTTATCATGCAAATGTAAGTGAAAAGAAAGCCAGGGTAGCAATACTCATATCAGACAAAATATACTTTAAAACAAAGACTTTGACAAGAAATGAAAAAAGACACTATATAATCATAAAGGGAACAATCAATCCATCAAGAAGATAATATAGAATACAGAAGACATTCAGATTGCCAATAGACACATGAAAAGAAACTCATCATCAACAACACTCATCATCAGGGAAATACAAATCAAAACCATAATGAGATACCACCTCACACCTGTCAGAATGGCTAAAATCACAACATAAGAAACAAGTCTTGGGAAGGATGTGGAGAAAGGAAAACCCTCTTGCACTATTGGTGGGAAGGCAAATAGATGCAGCCACTCTGAAAAAAAGCATGGAGGTGCCTCAAAAAGTTAAAAATAGATCTACCTATGATGCAGCAATTGCACTACTAGGTATTTACACAAAGGATACAAAAATACTAATTCAAAGGAATACATGCACCCTGATGCTTATAGCAGCATTATTTACAATAGCCAAATTATGGAAACAGCCCAAGTGTCCATCAACTGATGAATGGATAAGGAAGATGTGGTATATATATGCATGAAATATTATTCAGGCATAAAAAAGAATGAAATCTTGCCATTTACAACGATATGGATGGAGCTAGAGGGTATAATGCTAAGTGAGATAAGTCAGTCAGATAAACACAAATACCAAAGGATTTCACTCATATGTGGAACTTAAGAAGCAAAACAAATGAGCAAATGAAAAAAGAGACACACCAAGAAACAGACTCTTAACTATAGAGAACAAATTGGTGGATACCAGAGGGGAAGTGGATGGAGGGATGGGTGAAACAGGTGAAGGGGATTAAGAGCACACTTATCATGATGAACACCGAGTAATGTGCAGAATTGTTGAATCACTATATTGTACACTTGAAACTAATATAACACTGTATAATAACTATGCTGGAATTAAAAGGGAAAAAAAAGACTAGCGGGGAGATACAAAATCACAATCACAGTATAAGAGTTTAACACATTTTTATTAGAAACAAAAAATAGTAAATATATAAAATATTTGAACAATATTGGTCTCACACATATAATATTAAAAAATTTATTTTATATATGTATTATATATGTATATGCCTAGAAAATAGAAAAAGAGACTTTAAGTATACAAGGAGGAATACTGTCCACAAGTAAGCTTAAATAAGCTATAAAGAAATTATATCATATATATTTTCAGATAATTAAGGTATACATTACCAATAAAATATAGTGAAACATTTATACATGAATAGAAACTAAAAACTCCTGCATAATCTTTGAAGCAAAGAGGAAACAGCAATGGAAATTACAATATATTTAGAATGACTTTTCTACATAGTACACATAAAAATGTGTGTGTTAATGCTGAAGTATATTACAGTATGTTTGTGGACTTAAGTGGATATGATGAAAACAAAATAAAGAAGAATTTTTAAGTACACACCAAGTGTTCAACTTAAAAAACAAAAAAGAACAGTAAAGTCATCCTAAAGAAAACAGAACAAAGGAAATAATAAAAATAAGGGAAATTAATAAAATGGAAAGCTGAGAAACAATAGTGTTGATGAAGAAAACAAGCTATAATCTCCAGAAATACTATTCATGAAGCAAAGAATGAGAGATGATATAAAAAACAACATGAGATAATTTAAAAGAGGACTAACAACAGATACTGGAAAGATTCTAAAAAGTAATAGGATATACTAGGAAAAAAATTTTAGCAAATAAAATTTACAACTTTGATGAAATGGATAACACTTAGAAAAATATAAATCGCTTAAACTCAAAGATGAAATGGAAAACCATTTCCATTTGCCAATAAGGCAATGAAGTTTACAGAAATTAGATTATTAATAGTTACAATATTGTTAGATTCTGCAAAGGCCCAGAGGCCCAGATGACTTTCAAGGTAATCTTAACTCCAAGGAAAAAACTCCTTATTGTTTTATATAAACTATTGCAAAGAACCACAAGAACAGTAACTACAAAGCAACAATAAATACCACTAAGAGACATACAAGAAAAGTATAGACTAATCTCACTTATAGATGCAAAAATGCTAAATAAAACACAAATGAGTATAATTAACCTATTAAAAAAATATATACCAGGAACAAGAAAAGTTTATCAAGGTGGTGCAACATCAGAAAATCTGTTACACACTATAGTAACAAGTAAGGAGAACAATTATACAATCATCTAAATAAATGACAAAAAATATAAATAAAATGTTAAAAATTACATTTATAATAAAATATTTTAGTAAACTCAGAAGACAAGACCATTTCCTTACCTTGATAAAGAATACCTGTGAAAAAGCTAAAGCAAGTTATTATCCTTAACTGTGAAACTTCAGAGCATTATTTTAAACCAGAAACAAGATAAAGGTGACTACTACCACCATTTTATTTAAAATTTTATTTGAAGTTCTAGTCACTGTGATAATTAAAAGAAGTAAACTATACTAAAGTATTAGACAGAAATACATGTATGTCTACCTTTATTTGCAGATGACCTAATTGCATGGAAAATCCATAGAAATGTACAAATTATTTAAAATACTGGCAAGTCAAGAAAGTTTTCTGGTTGTGAGATCAGCATTCAAAATAAATTGCAGTTGAATACCTTAACAATAACCACTAAAAAATTATAAAAGAAAACAAGATTCTATTCAAAATAGCATCAAAACCTGTAAATGTTAGGGTTCTACCTAACAAAATATGGATGAGGAGACTCAAGTGTATGAGTTTCAATTTCCCCAAAATTCATCCATAAGTTCAATATGATTACAGCCAAAGCTCCAGACATTTTTAAGGAGTTTGACATAGTTCTAAAATTTATTTAGGAAATTAAAGAGCCAGGAATAGCTAGAACAATTCTGAAAATGAGAATTAAACAGAGGCTTGTCCTATGAGATAGAATTTTCTATATTTAATGTGGTTAAAACAGTGATGTGGGCCAAGGATAAGCAAATTGACAGAGTACAGAATACAAAGATCAGAAATAGACCCAGACACATATCAAAATGTAATGGGTAACATAAATGTCATTACAAAGTAGTAACAATGAATCATCCTATAAATGGTACAAGGATGATTGGTTTTCCTTATCAGAGAAAAATCAGGTATCTACTCCTACCATATATAAAAATAAATTTTATATTTAATAAATACCTCAAAGTGAAAACTAAAATTTTTAGAAGAAAAACGTAAAAAAATCCTTATGAGTTTGAAATAGAGGATAATTTCTTAAATGACACTCAATGAACCAAATCCCTAAAAGAAAAGATTGATGGGGCACCTGGGTGACTCAGTCTGTTAAGTGTCTGAATCTTGATTTCCGCTCAGATCAGGATCTCACGGTTGGTGAGATCAAGCCCACATCAGGCTCATCAGTGTACACATCAGTGTAGAGCCTATTTGGGATTCCTTTCTCTCCCTCTCTGTCTACCCCTCCCCCAATCATACTCACTCTCTCTCGCTCTCTCTGTCTCAAAATAAATAAACATTAAAAAAAGAAAAGATTGATAAATGTGAGGATATTAAAATTAAAAATAAAAACATTATTTATGTTCAAAGACACCATGAACACAATGAAAAGCAAAGCACAGACTGGAATATAAAATTTGCAGATGCTCTGAGTTGTGCTTTTTAGTTTACATGAAATCAATTCATATCAAATCTGATCTTTTTTTATTTAAATGAATAGCTGTATTTGACCAGTGGACATGACATTTCTATGTGATTAATTTCCCGATTTTTCTAGTATCTAACAAACTTTTATCTCATACGTACTTTTTAAAAAAAACCCTTAAAACCTTATTAGTTTTATGTCAAAGATATTTGCTGTCATTCTTACACTGTTGAAAACATTTTTATAGTGTTACCCAGAATGACAACTGTCACTCCTCAAGTATTCAGTAAATGTAAATCCAATAAAATATAATGCTATAGGCTTAGCCCTTATGCTGACAACGAGTATTGTATCAGTGACAACCTGGGAGCTCTTTGTTCCATGCCAGAATTAAGTCAAACAAAGAAAATTTTCAGGAGTTCAGAGTGTGTTCTGTGATCCACCATCTTGAGCTGATGTGTCCACATGCCCAGGCCCACTTCATCAGAAATGCACCTTTCAGTTACATTTTCTCTCCTAGTCCTGCTCCTTATTTATTTGGCAGAGACAACTTTTCCAAGCTAGTAGTAAGGATTTTTTTTTTTAATTAGCTAGGGAATGGGGTAGTGTTAGGAGCACAGGGAGTCTAAATTACTAGCACTGTTGCATTCCTATTTCTAGTACCATATGGTTAAAATATGCTGAAGGGAAAAGCAACATATGGTTTATCTCTTTCCCCAGAAATTTCGATTTAGTAGTGACATACTTGGTAACAGTTTGAAACAAGAGAGAGAGCATTTGAAGAAGCCTGAGAGAAATTGTTCTATTAAATTCCATTGGCATACCAGTGCAAAAGGGGTCTCATCAAGTGCCCCCTACTGTCATCATAGGAAGAAATAAAGTGTCAGAGAAACTGGGGCATGGAGACAAGGGAATCTTTCAGAGTGAACTGATTTCTAGCACCCAGTGACATTTACAAAGGAAGAGGTAAGTGAGAGGAACCATCAACCATAACGTTTCTAAACTTCCACTGTGCTTCAATTACAACCAGAGTCACTGGAGTGACTACACTCAGTAAATGATTATATGAATAAACTAAGTTCCATCCAATTCAGAATATTCTTTTGTTGCATTATCTGATTGCCTATATAATTATTATAGCACCTGTATGCTTTTTTATGCTAATACATAGTTTTAAATAAGGATAGAAGGAAATAAATTTCTATGTGTGTGCGTGTGTGTGTGTGTGTGTGTGTGTGTGTGTGTGTTCATTCATCTGACATTTATCTGGCTGTCGGGATCAGACAGTAGAGACCAAGCAAATTTTGAAACCAGACAGACTTAGGTTAAATCCTGCTTCTTTCATTTATGTATGATGACCTAGACAAGTTACTTAGTGAATCTCAAGTTTGCTCATCTGTAAAACAGAATTTATAATACCTGCCAGCAGTAATAAAAAGAATTAAGGCGTGCTTAAATGTGTGAAGTATAAATAAACAATATAATAATAATGTAACATAAAAAATAGTTGTCTTCTCTACTGGCAAGACAAACTGGATATTCATGGATTGTCAATTTTTCTATATTCTTATATGTCTTTTAAATTTTTTGGAAATGCCATTATCTGAAAGAACTAAAATATCTCTACAATTATATATGTAATCTATTGAAAGAAAATTCCTTAAAATATGATGAACTATTTTGCTCTCATTATACTTAAAATTTGAGCTCATTATTAAAATGTATTGAAACTATAAAATTGGTTTAAGTGCTGTTTATATCAATTTTAACGTAGATGTATTCACATATATCAACAAGAGCATATTATTACATGTCATAAGGATCATATGAGTCTTGTAAAATATTGAGCATATTCTTGACTGAAAATCTAGAATCCAGAAAATCATGGGTTCTGAGTTTAACTCTCTGATAATTTAACCAAAGATCCATACACAATGGATTAGAATATAAGGTCTTCATCAACAGATTCAAAGAGAACTCACCCTTCATTCATTCCATTAAAAACACTTATCAAAAGCCAATCAGATTTTAAATACTCCTCTATTTGGTCACTAAAGAAACAGGTAGCTCACAAGCAGGGGGTCTTCCATCTTCATATCCTTCCGTCACCCAACTGCCTTCCTCCATATAAGCCTCTTCTGAATTACCAGTTCCTCCATGGAGTCAAAATTCTATACAAAAGTAGCAAACACTTCTTGCCACCATTTTATCTCATCACACAACACTTTGGAATCCTTGAAGTCATTCTTAAATAGACACGCACTTTCTTTAACATATTAGTAAATTGTCTAATTACTAGAATAATTCACCAACTAATTCAATATTTGCTGGTTATCTAGGTTATTTGCATTTATATCAATGGTATTTTTTAAAAGAAAGAAAAAGACTACATATTAACTTGCTCATTATAAGATAAACAGTGATGAGACATTAAAGTTACTTAGTTGCTTTTGTGTTAATAAGCAATAACTCCATAGCTATATTACTTTTTCTGTTAAAGGCAATACTAATTATAAGAATGTAGAAAAGCTCTTGACTGGATATAGGGATTGCTGTGCAAAAAGGTTCCCAAGACAGCAAGATCAGTCAGAGAAGGCAATTTCAGGAGAGGAGAAAGACTTAACTGTGAGCACTGGGAGACGGGGTATGAAAGTGCTGAGTGGGGATAATGGAATAAAGTAGAAGAAAGTTGTGACACGATTACACCTTCTCCATTGCTGTTTTATCACTACAACTTAAGTCAAATTAAAATATTCAAAGGAAGTAAAAGTGATACAAATTTAGGATGGCCACAAAGACTGAAAGAAAATTCACCTATAGGGTCACCTATAGATTTTGTTATAATTCACCAGCCAAAGCCTTGAAAACCCTTCTTTGGTTGGTTCTGACTACTACTAGAAGGTCTCCACCTACATACTCCAAAGATTTTACTGATTACCTTCCTAGTTGATGCATGAATCTACGATCATTTGCTAATTCATTGTTACAACAGGGTCCACTTTTATTTCACTATCACAATCGTTTCATTTTAGAAACTTTTTATTGAAGTGCAACATTCATACAAAAGGCATATATATTTATAAACATGCTATTTGGTGAATTTTCACAAAATAAACACACCTGTGTAGCTAGCACCCCAGCACTAAGAAAGAGAACATTACCAACACCCCAGAAGTCCTCCTGTACATGAGAGTATCAATTACACTTTGAACAGCACAGATTAGCTTTGCCAATTTTTATACTTTATATAAATGCACTCATACAGAATGCATTCTTTTGTGTGTCTGGCTTTTTTCATTTAATATTAAGTTCGTGAGATTCATTTAACAGCAGCAATTAACAGTAGGTCTTTTGTATTCACTGCTGAATAAGCATGCTATTGTGTGAATATACCACAACTTACCTTTCTATTCTAATGTGGGGGGCATTTGAGCAGTTGTCATTTGGGGGCTACTATGATAGTATTACTATGAACATCCGAGTGCCTATACAATTGCAATGAACTACTGCATAAAACAATGTTCCTTGGAAAATAATATGCTCACATTTTCAATTTAATAAATGATTATATGTTATTTTCTATGCACTAGGCTATATTTAATTATTTTATTGATTGATTGATTGATTGTGTAAATTTAGAGAATCCAAGCAGGCTCCACGCTCAGCACAGAGCCTGATGTGGGGTTCTATCTCATGACCCTGGGATCATGCCTGGAGCCAAAATCAAGAGTCTGATGTTCAACTGACTGAGGTTCCCAGACACCCCACTATTTACTTATTTTAAAACCCTCTTGACCATCTTATGAGATAGATACTATTATTAATCCAATTTAATGAGGAAATGGAAGCACAAGACAACATAACTAGTGAATGGCAGAAGCAGAATTTGAATCCAGGTAGCCTAGCACTACACTCTGAGATTGACTTTTTATTATTTAAAAAAAAATTTTTTTACATTTATTTATTTTTGAGAAACAGAATGAGACACAGCGTGAGTGGGGGAGGGGCAGAGAGAGAAGGAGACACAGAATCTGAAGCAGGTTCCAGGCTCTGAGCAAGCGGTCAACACAGAGCCTGATGCGGGGCTCAAACCCACAAACTGTGAGATCATGACCTGAGCCGAAGTCGGACGCTCAACCGACTGAGCCACCCAGGTGCCCCTGAGATTGACTTTTTAAAATACTTCTAATATGCACTAGTAGATACTGAATAGTTATTAGTTGCCTTCATTTCTTGGCACTGGGCAATAGTGTTCGCTGTCATGGGAGGTTAGAGCTATGGTGCCCAGGGTGTCCTTGGTGAGTGAAACTCTTAGATATTTCTCAGTCATCAGAACCCTATGTTTTTCTTACCTTGGAAAAGGTAATATACTGGCTTAACTTTTATATATTATAAAATTATTTATACTGGCTTATTATACTGGCTTAACTTTTTCCATTATATACTCCATTATATTGGAGTATATACTTCATTATACTGGCTTAACTTTTTCCCCTTCCACAGAAACTATCTGAGCTTCTGCGAAGATTCTTTCTGCTCCCTGTCCACTAAGAAACACCACACAGTTTCACAATTTCTCCCTGCATTTCCATAGGCTTTGGAAATTCTGTGCCAACACAATTGGGAGATACACACATGCTTCCTTCTCAGGCTAGCCCAGCCACAATTGTTTTCCCTTCTCAGGACAAGATAAAAAACACAGAGGTATATTCTCCCAGTATTTTTCATTCTTTTATTCATATGAAAAATTTATTTAGCACATACTATGGAACCAGAAAGTACTAGGTATTGTGGCAAATATAAAATGGAGTAAAAAAAAAACCAATGATCTTAAGAAGTATACAGTCTAGCTCAAGAAATGAATAAGATTTTATTCTTTAAAGTACTATACGAAATACATGTGGAAGGGTGATATTTAAAAGCTTTAGTACCTATCAAGACATAAGCATTAGCCAATCACAATGCCTGTCATGTGCAGACAATGGCATGGCTGTGTGTAACTTTGGAATAGCAGCCTGGCATGTGCAAGGGACAGAACCGGATAGAAGGCTGTAGCCAGAACACGGAACACTTCAAATGCCAAGTGACATGCCTTTACTTCATTCTCTAAGCCCCACAGAGCCACAGTGCAGTTCTGAGCATGGTTATGATACAAAAGTCTATGTTTAGGGACTTGTTTCTCAGTCCTTGAGCCTACTGGAGACCCAAGGCCACAGAATAAAGATTGTTCTTTCCTATTCTTGTGACTTTACTTCTAAACAACCCATGACCCATCAAGCACTGGTTTATAATTTTTTCACTTACTACAGCTTTCTCAAAGAGCACAAAGACCAGATCTGGTTAGTTGTGTTTGGACATTTGGAATATTGCAGAGTTGTCATCCGTCAAGAAGCAGACAGCCAGCTGAGCTTTTGACTTGTGTGTGCCAAAGAACAACTGAAATAAAAAGCTCACAAGGGGATGTACAATATGACTGGAATTTCCCTCTGCCAGCTGGCTGCTCTGACACTTGTGCTTCTTTTCATAACGTTTCCCACTTTTGAGGCTACTAAGTAAGGAAGCAAAGGTTAAGCAGGGGGGCTGGGCAAATCCCAGTAGAGTAACATAAATGAAGGAATGTGGAAAGATGTCTCAGAGAGACACTGCTTTTGAATTAAAACTCCATAAGAAGGTTCCCCTTAGCACTTTCTTTCTCTCAAATTTGTCCTTTTGGGACATGGTTTGCTAATTTCTCTCTTATGAACTGTGAGCCCTGTTTCATCCACCAAGGATGCGTTGGCTAAACTTATCAGCTTGGCTTATAAAACAGGGTTGGAAAATCTCTGGGTGCACTGTCTGCAGGGAGGATGGCATGGTGTGAAAAGGTTGAGCACCGGTCTGAGACTGCCTGGGTGTGATCTGGCTGGTCAGTATGCCGTAAGGTCTCGGAAGCATTTCTTATTGTTATTGTCCTCGTCTGTGAGATGAATATGATAACAGTAACTACCTCATATGTGGTAGTGAAGATTAAATGACTTTCAACATACGTAGAAAAGAACCTGACATGTAGCAAGAAAGCGTGCGCGCGCACACACACACACACACACACACACAGGTTGAGTTGTTTCACCTGTGTCTCTTTCCATTCTTTAATACCTTTTTGTTAATGAAGCCCAAGTATCTATAAGCCACAAACTACTGAAGATTCATGTATTTCTCCAAAGCACAAATCACTAAAACAAACAAAAACACCTAAAAATATAGAAATATAACAGAAACTCAGATTTGTGCATATTTTTTTCCTGTAAGATGACAGGTCTCCATTAAGACCTCTTTCTAGTTTTCTGGACAAGCCAGGCTGCTCTGAATACAAACTACTAATAATTCTCTAGTTAAAGATATGTTAAGATCACTAAAATATCTGCTAGCTTATTGAATGAACTTAATATTATTGATTACTCCTAAAGCAGTAAATGTGAGATGTCACATTGAGCTGGACAAGTAACCCCTTCTTTCTCAATACTCTTCAAAGTCTACTTGCAAAGGTGTGTTTTGCAGAGAAAACCACCTTCCCAGAGGGGACAGCACTGGCCAGTGAGGTACTTCACAAATCATTATATATACCCATTATAAAAGGGAAGGTCACTCAGATGCTAAGGAATGGAAAACCCATCTATCTGGAAATCTTGTGATCTGGATCATACTACTGATTTTTAGAGTGACTTTCTTTTGATTATAGCACAATTTCCTTGCTTTTTGCCTCACGCTGGTCATCTGTAAGATGGGAATTATTTAAATGATTTTTCCTTACAGTGACCCTGAGGTATTTTTAAAGATTAAAATCACAATAAAACTGTGAAGCGCTTTGAGTTCCACAAAGCAATCAAGGACTGGTACTAGAGAGCACATCATGCACATCAACAGATGGCACTCTTTGTTAGTGTCAGTAAGATCTGGACGACCAGCTAATTGTGTTATTTTATAAGGAAGTAGGTCAAAAGAAAGCATCAAGCAGGAAAAGAAAAAAAAAACTAGCATGTGTGTGATGATCAATTTTTTGAATTATTCATTCTCATCATTGATTGCTTAATTGAGTAATACAGATACAAATTCCAAAGTGCCCTCCAGAACTCAAGACATTAAGACAACAGCAAGATTCTCTGGCTTGGAAGCATCTGTCTAAGATGTATAAAGGGTTCTGTTTTAAAAGAGAAGCTGGCTAGGAGCCCCTGATGAAGATTTCCCTAACTAACTTCTCACCCAAATTTGTTTGAAATTTAAAAAAATATATGAAAATACAATGCAAGGAGACCCAAACTTTCAGGCAAACCTGTGCCAGAATCTGGGAGGCAACTTCAGGGATGTCAAACAACTGGGCAAAGAGAGGAAGAGCCCTGAAAGCAAGGAACACTGAGAAATTTGTCTTATTTTACTTACTTTTTATTTTTTATTTGAGAGAGAGAGAATACATACACGTACACACACACAAATGGGAGAAAGGGGCAGAATGAGAGAATCTTCAGCAGGCTCCATGCTCAGCACACAGCCCAACATGGGGCTAAATCCCACAACCCTGGGATCATGACCTGAGAGAAATTAAGAACTAGACGCTCAACGAACTGAGTCACCCATGACCCTGACCCACTGGGAATTTCAGTTTCTCATGCACTACAACTTCAGATGTGTAGAAAATCAGGAATTGAGATTTAGGAAGAAGTCTCCTTCATAAGCCAATAGAATTGTCAACTACAACATATGGTAAGAATTGTGCTAAGAGGGGCACCTGGGTGGCTCGGTTGGGCGTCCAACTTCGGCTCAGGTCAGGATCTCACAGTTCGTGGGTTCAAGCCCCACATCAGGCTCTGTGCTGACAGCTCAGAGCCTGGAGCCTACTTCAGATTCTGTGTCTCCCTCTCTGCCTCTCCCCACTCACACTCTGTCTCTCTCTCAAAAATAAACATTAAAAAAAAAAAAAGAATTGTGCTAAAAGCTGGCATATTAGCCTAACAATGGAAAAATGGTAGTGCTAAAATCTACTGACAAACCACTTGCATAGAAAAATAAGATTATCTATTTAATTGTCTATCTATTTAAAGGCACAGACAAAAAACCCAAAGCCCACAATAAATTGAAAATGGGGTAATTGAAGGAAAAGGGAAAAGGAACATAATTCTCAACTCCTATATTAAAAAGTATACCTTCCAAAGTTACTTTACCCACTTTAGAAAGATTTGTCATCCTTTGTAAGATGAAAGAAAACATTTACTCTATGAAACAGAAGCTGAAAGTTATACGGAGAATGAAAAAAAAGTATAAGATTATAAGAGGCGTGACTAATATGCAAAAGAATGAAAACAACTAAAAATGCAACTGTAACTCAGAAAATTCACTCACAGATTATGTACCTAAACCTAAAGAAATTCTTTTACCTCTTATATCTGTACCAGGAGTTACAAAACAAACTACTGAAGTAGTTGTGAACATAAAAGAATACCATCACTGAAAGACTCGAGTATTAAAATCAGAAGTGTTCACTATATTCAAGGCAAAAATTCATTAAACTGGAAAATGAAATAGAATCACATTGACTTACGTTCTGGAAAAAAACCTTTAAATTCAATAATTAAGAAAGTTTATTTTAAGCATTCAGGAAGGAAAAGAATTAATGACTTCTAATAAAATTGAACCACATGCTATTTATAAGACTATTTTCCACAAACAAAATTATGTAAGCCCATGCAGCAACATCTCTTAAGGGAAAAATTGTGAGGGTAAAAGTTGCAAGAATTATGTTTCCAGAGAATTTGACCTTCAGATATGAAGGAAACAGGTATCCACAGGTTTGCAGGAGCTCAAAAAATGAACTATCCATGTGTGGTTCTCGAAAAGGTTAAAGTTATACTCCTACTGACCAAGGGATGAATCCTAATGAAGACCTCAAGCAGAGGAAGTCATGATATACATCAAGCCAGCTCAACAGAAAGGTAATCACAAGAACTATTGCTAATATTGTTATAAAACAAAGAGCAAACACATCAAGTAAAATATGAATTTAATGATAATTATATGGATTGAAGCTTGTAGATTTTGGTAAGAGAAACAGATGTGAGGAAAAGACAAAGCAGAAAAGGAAACTGAACGAAATTCTTCATTTTGTATGAAGGGAGTCAAAATCTTCCTTTTCTTTTATAATCCTGATCATTAAAAATATGAATTAATAAGTATAATTCTGAAAAATCCAAAATAATTCTTTACACAATTAAAAGACAAATATTAGAGAGTGTAAAAACTTATGACATAAGCAATGTTACCAAAAAATTGAGGAAAATCACAAAAAGAATCACAAAAGAAATGTGAATAAACATTTTAGTCATAATAGTAATTTGAATGATTGAAAATTCCTTAATAGCAGACAAAAAATTTCAAATCCAGTTTAAAAACATTGAATTTCATGAAATTTACAAGAAATACTCTAAAACAAAGTGATATGGACAAGTGGAAAATAAAGAATGGGCAAGTATGCATCAGGCACTCACAAAAGAAAACAGGAAATACTAATTTCAAAAAGGGCAAAAGATATTAATGGTGGCCCAAGGGTCATTACGTATTTATAAAGATATGTATCACAAGGAAAAAAATAGTCATTCAACTTTACAAGCAGAGTAAGATCATGTCAATGCCTATAAAGCAAGGGCATTAGAAATATTACAAATGAGAAAAGGGAATCATTTTGTTATGGGAGACTTTAACACATCCTTCTTAGCCCCTGACAAACATATACTGGGTAAATATATATAATTAGTAAGTTTGGATCTATTTATATGTTGACTTTTCTATCCTAAAAACAGGAAAACATATATACACATGGACACTATTTTTAAAATTAATATAACTTTTCATAAAAATTCAAATATCGTCACAAAGAAAATGTTCAAAAGTGATCCAAATCAGAAATTACAGAGCCTACATTCTCAGACCACAGTGCAATAAAACATTTTTTTTTTAAGTTTAAATAAAAATTCAAACACCTTGGGGGTGGCTGCATGGCTCAATCAGTTAAGGGTCTGACTCCTGGTTTCAGGTCAGGTCATGATCTCAGAGTTCTTGAGTTTGAGCTCCACGTTGGGCTCAGTGTTGACAGTGTGGAGCCTGCTTGGGATTCTCTCTCTCTCCCTCTCTCTCTCTGTCTGTCCCCAATTCACTCTCTCTGTCTTTCTCTCAAAATAAATAAATAAATTAAAAAAAAAAAAAAAAGATCAACACTCAAACACTTTGGAAGTTATAAATGCCTTCCTAAATTACAATCTAGAAAAAATAAAAAGAAAAGTAAAACCACAAACTTGTTTTAAAATAATGAAAACAGGAATGTGACTTAGCAAACTTTATAGAATGTGTGCAAGTGTACATATGTGACCTGAACTATTTTTTGCTCCAATTAAAAACATAGTTTAAAAAATAAAACTGAATGTAACTTCAAGAAGTTCAAACAGAAGAATCTAAACAAAACAAAAAAATATTAAAAATAAATATATACATTAATGTTCAAGAAAAGAGAAAAACAGTAAAATTGGTAAATAAACTATAATACTGAATTAACAAAGAAGAACAGAGGAGTGATATCACCAAGATGGTAACACAGATTGTTTCTGATTTTGCTCCTTCTCACAAGAATAACTAACAACTATTCAAGAACAAGATACTATCAAGGGAATCCTAGAACATGAGAGTAAGGCAGACATACTCTCTGCATCACAGAGACCTAGACAGATTTCATTAGAAGGGTAAAAGTAGAGGCTACACATTGACCACATTGCCCCAACCCCAGGCCAGCATAGCACCATGCAGACAGGTCTCCCCTGAGCCTCCAGTTCCTCCAGAAGGAAAAGAGAACCCAGGGGGGAATCAACCAGTCTCCCCCAGCATTGTGGGTTGATTTGTGAGAACTCCTACTCTGATCTTGCACCACGAGGACTGCAGGGGAACCTGCATGGCTCAGCCACTGGGAATCTGACCATGATGGAGAACAGGGGAGAGTTCACAATAACCAGCACCTGGATCTTGACCGACTGAGTTTTTTCCTGCAGTGACAAGTAGTAATCCCAACCAGCACTTTTGCTCATCTTCAGGTCAAGTTAAGGGGCACACTTTGACCAGGGAACTTGATGGGGTACAGATCTGCTTGATTCAGGTCCTCAAATGAGTTTTGCCAGCCCTAGAGACTGGTTTGGCCCTGCCCAGGCAAGGAGCTGAATCCCAGCCCTACCCACTGTGGAATGTATCTTCTGGCTCCATCTGACCAGAATGGCTGGAGACAATTCTTGGAAGCTGTGTGGTCAGTGACATTCAAGCTGAGAGGCAGGCAGGCAGATCTGAGTCTACAAAACAAAACCAGTGGCCCTGCTCAGTCAGGGAACCTGGGATGCAGGTCAGCTTGGGTTAAGACAATAAATAAAAAGTTTTACCAGCTTTAGAGATGCTTCTTCCACTGAGCCTGGACAGGGAATCTAATTTGTAACATCACTTATCACTGAATATAGCCTTCAGCTTCTCTGACCAGGGAACATAGCCAGAACACATGGAAAGCTGCATATACCATTCAACATATAATGGCACCTGAATAGGAACCACAGCCCAAGCCTTCCCCTGTCTGCAGAGAAAAACTGGTGGCCTCACCTGGCCAGGTAATTTAGTATACACTCTGAACTGATTCAGGTCCCCAAACAATAAGGAGTATAGACCCTGCATCCCATCCTGCTGCCCTGCCAGGGCGAAAAAGCTAATTCATAGCGCCATCTACTACTGAATATAGTACTCAGTCCTAAACATCTAGCAAGCCTGACCAGAGAATCTAGGCAAACACAGATCCTACCCTGCAACCTCATTTGGGTAGGGAAACAAGCCAACAGTTCTACGCAGCTGTTTTCAGCTAGTGGCAAACTTCCCTATCCCTGTCCTCAGAGTTTGAACAATTGCCTCACCCCAAAGTAGTCTGTAATAGCAGGCCCTGCCTACCCAAGGACATCACCAGCAGATACACCCAGAAATCCAAATTAAACTGACTGGCAAAGAACTTTCTGCCCAAAGCAAACCTGTAAAGTCCAGAATAGGAGCTTAATTACTCAAATGCACAGATACTAACATAAGGAATCAAAGATCACAAAAAATCAGGTAACTATGACAACACAAAAAAAATTAATAAAGCTCCAAAAACTTACCATAAAGAAATGGAGATCTATGAAACATAAAAAAAGAATTCAGAATAATCCTCTTAAGGACATTTAGTGAACTTCAAGAAAACATATACAGACAACTAAACAAGATTAGGAAAATAGGGCATGAACAAAATGAGAAGTTCAACAAAGAAATGGAAAGCATCAAAAACAAAACAATACAAAATAAAAATCCACCCCAAATAGGAATAGAAGTCTTAGAGCTGAAAAATACATTAACCAAACTGAGAAGCTCAACAGAGAGTTTCAAAAGTAGAATCAAGCATGCAGAAGAAAGAATCAGCAACCTGCAGGATAGGACATTGGGAATTACCCAAAGAAGAAAAAAGAATGAAAAAAGAGTAAAGAAGGCTATAGGAATTATGAGACACATGAGAAGAAATAATTATGGGAATTCCACAAGGAGAACAAAAAAGGAAAGGACAAAAGTACATTTTAGAGCAAAAATTGCTGGAAACTTCCCCAACCTGGGGAGAAAAATGGACATCCAGATCCATGAGGCCCAAAGGATCCCAAAAAGTTGAACCTAAATAGGGCTACACCAAGACAGATTACAATTAAATTATCTAAATTCAAAGACAAAGAATCAGTAAGAGAAAATAGAGGAGTTGTATACAAGGGAACCCCCATAAAGCTGGGTGAATTTCTCAACAGAAACTTTTCAGGGCAGGAGAGAATGGGATGGCATATTCAAAATATTGAAAGAAAATAACTGCCAGCCAAGAATTCTATAACCATTGAAACTGTCCGCCAGAAACAAAGGAGGAATAGGATCACCTGAGTGGCTCAGTCAGTTAAGCATCAGACTTTGGTTCAGGTCATGATCTCACAGCTTGTGTGTTTCGGCCCTGTGTTGGACTCTGTGCTGACAGCTCAGAGCCTGGAGCCTGCTTTGGGTTCTGTGTCTCCCTCTCTCTCTGCCCCTCCCCTGCTTGCACGGTCTCTTTCTCTCTCAGGAAATGAATAAATATTTTCAAAAAATTAAAAAGGAAACAAAGAAGGAATAAAGACTTCCCTAAACAAAACCTGAGAGTTCATTACCACCAGATCTGCCTTAAAAGAAATGCTAAAGGTCATTCTTTGAGTGCAAGTAAAATAATACTAATTAACATCATAAAAACATAAAAGGTAGTGAAATCTCACTGGTAATAGTAAATACACTGTCATAGTTAGATTCTACAATATGGTATGGTGGCGCATAATCCACTTATGACACTAGTTTAAAAGTCAAAAGAAAAACTAACATAATAGAAATTACCATAACTACAATAATCTGTTATTACACAATCTAAAACACCTGTAAACGATTACATCAATAACCTACAATGTGAGGAAGAGGAGAAGTAAAACTAGAGTTTATGAATTCTACCAAAATTCTATCTTTGAGAGAAAAAAGAACAAATTTCTGAGGAAAAACAAATTTTCTTTTCTAAGGAAAGAAAGAACAAAATTATACCTTTAGAGAAGGAAGAACAAAGCAGGAGTCTTAACACTTTCTCAATCAATACTATAAAGCTATAGTCATCAGAACAGTATGGTGCTGGCATAAAAACAGACAAACAGACCAATATAGAACAGAATCAAGAGCACAGAAATAAACCCAAGCATATATGGTCAAATAATATATGACAAAAGAGCCAAGAATACTCAAGAGTGAAAAATCGTTTCAATAAATGGTACTGGGATAATTGGATATTCGCATGTAAAAGAATGAAACTGGACCCTTATCTTACACCATTCACAAAAATTAACTCAAAATGGATTAAAGACTTACCTGTAAGACCTGAAACCATAGAACTCCTAGAAGAAAATATAGGAATAAAGCTCCTTGGCATGGGTCTCAGTAATGATATTTTAAATGTGCCAATTAAAGCACAAACAACAAAATAAAAAATAAACAAATGGACTAAATCACACTAGAAAGCTTCCGCACAGCAAAAGAAACCATCAAAAACTGAAAAGAAAACCTATGAAATGGCAAAATGTATTTGTAAACCATATATCTGATAAGAGGTCAATATTCAAAATATATAAAGAAGTTACAAAACTCAATAGCAAAAAAACAAATAACCCAATTTAAGAAATGGGCAAAAGACATGAAAGGATGTTCATCATCATTAGCCATTAGGAAAATGCAAATTAAAACCACAGTGAGGTGTCACCTTACTCCTGTCAGAATGGCCATGACCAAAAAGACAAGAGATAACAAATGCTGGTGAGAATTTGAAGAAAAGGGAACCCTTGTGCACTGTCGGTGAGACTGTAAAATGGTACGGCCACTATTGAAAACAGTATGAAGAATCCTCAAAAAATTAAAAATAGAACTACCATATGATCCAGTAGTTTCACTTCGAGGAATACATCCAAAGAAAATGAAAACAGTAACTCAAAAAGATATCTGCACCCCCATGTTCATTAGCAGCATTATTTGCAATAGACAGATGTAGAAACAATCTAGGTGTCCATCAATGAATGAATGGATAAAGTTGTAAATTGTAATTATATAATAAATAAATAAATAAATAAATAAATAAATAAATAAATATTTATTATAATAATATGTTGTACATACATATATTCTTCAGCCATAAAAAATGAGGAAATCTTACCATTAGTAATAACATGGATGGACTCTGAATGCCTTATACTAAGTAAAATAAGTCAGACAGAGAAAGACAAATACTGTATCATCTCACTTTATGTGGAATCTAAAACAAACAAATTCATAAAAAAAGAGATCACACTTGTGGTTACCAGAGGCATAGGGTAGGGGAAGGTGGTCAAAAGGTACAAACTTTCAGTTATAAGATAAATAAGTACTAGAGACTTAATGTATAACATGATGACTATAGCTAACACTAGTATAAAATATATAGGAAAATAAAGTCAGTAAACCCTAAAAGTTCTCATCACAAGGAAAAAAATTTTCTTTCTTTCTTTCTTTCTTTTTTTTTTATTGTATCTATATGAGAAGATGGATGTTAGCTGAAACCTACTGTGGTAATCATTTCATAATACATGTAAATCAAACCATGGTGCTATATGCTTTTTTTATAGTTTATTTATTTTGAGAGAGAGAGAGAACAAGCAGGGAAGGGGCAGAGAGAGAAGGAGAGAGAGAGAATCCTAAGCAGGCTCTGCACTGTCAGAACAGAGCCTGATTTGGGGCTCGAACCAATGAACCATGAAATCATGGCCTGAGACAAAACTAAAAGTTGAAATCAAGAGTCGGACACTTAACCAACTGAACCACCCAGGCGTCTTGATGCTGTAGGATTTGAACTTACACAGGGACAAAACTGACATACTCATATGTCAATTATTTCTCAATAAAACAGAAATATATATATTATATATATTATATATATGGATATGGATATATATGGATATATATATATATAAAAGAAAATCCAAAAGTGCTAGCAAACCTAATCAAGAACAAATAGTAAACTAATTAGAAGAAATAACATATAATCTTAAAAGGATTTAATAAGATTCATAGATGATTTTAAATATAATTTTAAAAGTATTAGCATAAATAAGCTAGCTTAATAAATCTGAAAATCTTAATAATAAGGATTCCAACATAATGAAGGAAAAAAGTGTGGACAAAAATTTATAAGACCAATATCAACTGAAGTACTGAAACTGAACAAGTTTTCAATAACTACCTGCAAGATAGCTGTAGAGTCAAGAGTGTTATCATTGAATACTTTTCAACTTCAGAAATAAATCATTCCTGTGATGTATACTTTGCTTGTGCATAGAAAAAATATGAAAAAAATGTTCTAACTCACTTTAAAAATCAGGTGACCCTCATAGTAAAACCTAAAAATACTAAGTATAGATGCAAGAGTTTGAATTACAAATTAGCATATTCAATTCAGATTATATTAAAATAATAATTTACTCTGAATAATTAAAAATCATCCTAAGAATCAATGTATATAATTCCTAATAAAAAACCACAAATAGACTGCAAAATAAATACATAAATGTTTCAACAGATATGGAAAATAATTTGATAAAATTTAATGTACTCTGGGTTTTAAATTTGCTTAATAAGCTCAAAATAAAATGATAATTCATTGGCATAATAAGGAATATTTATATGTAACATACAGCCAACATCATATTTTATAACAATACACTGGCAAATCATAAACTAGTCAAGAATATCTATTATTACCACTATGATTTCCACCTGTTGTAGAAGTGATAGCCAAAACAAAGAAAAAAACCATAGAAATATAAGGTGTATTTGTTAATTTAAAAACAAACTGGGGACAAATACAATTATTTATAGATAATATGATGTTTTTACCTAAGTAATCTAAAGTAATCAACTGAATAAAAAGCATTGGATATAATAACATAGTTCAGTAAAGTGACCAAGTATAAAATAAATATATATAAATCAATCAAATTTCTGATATTTATAATATATAACCAAAATTAATGGAAGAATACCTCATTCTAACCAAATATCATAATAAACATTTCCAAGAGCAATCATTATTTTAAGTTTATTTATTGAGAGAGAGTGTGTGTGTGCATGAGCAGGGGAGGGGCAGAGAAAGGGAGACAGAGAATCCCAAGCAGGCTCTGCACCGACAGGGCAGTGCCTGACACAGGGTTCAATCCCACAAACTGTGATATCATGACCTGAGCTGAAATCAAGAGTTGGATGCCCAACCAAATAAGCCACCCAGCCTTCCCCCTAAAGTAAGCTTTAAGAATTGTGTGGGACCTATACAATGAAAATAATGAGAGGTTGTAAGAAGAATAAAAAGACTTTCAGGAATAAAAGGACATACCTTGAGGATGAATGAGGAAAAAATAGGTTAATTTAATCCATCAAAATTCTAATGTGCATTCTTGGAGTACTAGTGCAATGCTAAGATATCTTTTTAAAGCAATTCCCAAAGTTTATCAGGAAAAAATAGGTAAAACTAAAAAAGATTTAAAAATTTAATGGGGAAAGCTTGTCTCAACAGAACCGAGTGGGATGTGAAAATAGATATAACACAGGAATAAAGTAGAAAGACAACAAGCCAACTACTCTAGCAGATTAAAAAGACAAAACAATGACAAGAATGAAAAAGTTCTGTGTGAGATTAAGGTGACAGACATCATAAATTAGTGTAGACATAAAAGATTATTAATTAATGATGTGAGACAATTATTAAACAAATGGAAATAAAATTAAGTTAGTTCCTCACTTTATACCATAAGATAAACTGTAGAATGATTAAAATATTCTAATGTTAAGAGGCACCTGGGTCGCTCAGCCAGTTAAGCATCTAACTTTGGCTCAGGTCATGATCTCATGGCTCCTGAGTTGGAGTCCTGCGTTGGGCTCTGTGCTGACAGCTCAGAGCCTGGAGCCTGCTTCAGATTCTGTGTCTCCCTCTCTCTCTCTGCCTCTCCCCTGCTCGCACTCTGTCTCTGTCTCTGTCTCTGTCTCTCTCTCTCAAAAATAAACATTAAAAAATTATAAACATATTCTAATGTTAAAAACTGAAAACACACACACACTCTCCTAGAAGAAAATATGGAAAATAAGAGCACTTTTCAGATCTCAGGATGGGAAAATGCTTTCTAACTATAAAAGCATTGAAAGAACTCATGCAAGTAGTAGTATAAATTTGCCTACAGAGAATAAAAATTGAAACTTCCCTATGATAAGAAAGAGCATCAAAAACTGAAATTAAACATTCATCATCATAAAAAGTAAATATAATTTAAAAAGCACACAACTGGGAAAAATATTTGACATCGGTCTATGACCAAAAAATTTTCATATAGTTTATATATAAAGAGCTTATGTAAATCTTAAAATGACAACAGAAAAAAATGGCAAAGAATATGAAGTTTTTACTTCAGGAAAGAAGAAAAGATGGAAGGCCCTAGGGAGGGAAAGGGGGGGAGGGAGAAAGAAAGGGAGAGTTGGAGGTAGGTAAAGAAGCTAAGAAAAAGGGACAAAGTAAACATGAAGGAAAAAAAATCAAATTACTTAATTCCAAGTATTTTTGTTTTAAAGGGTATCTTTTTCACTTATAAAATTAGCTAAACTAAATTCTAAAGCCCAGTATTGTTGAAAATGATTTCAGAAATTGGAATGACTTTTCTGGAAAGTAAGTTTGAAGCTCTACATCAAGAATTAATGCCCTTAGATTGAAGAGCTCTAGTTTTGGCCATTCATCTTATGGAAATAATTAGGGAACATTTGAGGGCAGGAACATTCATTGTCACATTATACCCATATTAGTTGAATTTATCATTAATCACCAGAAATATTACAAAATATCCAACATTAGTTGTGAGGTGCATCACAAGTAATTTGTTACTATTAATAGTATAAGTACCAAACTAAACATTATTTAATAAATTAGAATACAGTCAAGGTTATCTCTGTAATATCACTCTTACTCCTATTACAATATACTTTGAGTGGGAATAAAAGGAACAAGAGCAGTGGCAAATGCCCATAGAAATCTGCATAAACCAGAGCCTTTTTGAAAATGTTTATTTATTTTGAGGGGGCGGAGGGGCAGAGAGAGGAGAGACTGAATCCCAAGCAGGCTCCACACTGTCGGAGCAGAGCCCGACTTGGGGCTCAACCCCACAAACCATGAGATCATGACCTAAGCCAAAATCAAGAGTCAGAGGCTCAACCGACTGAGCCACCCAGGTGCCCCCAGAGTGTACGCGAGAACTCACTGATTTGTGAACAACATATGTCTATGTGTGTTACAGAGGAAAAAAATAATCAGAACCACTTATAGAACTGAGTTAGGTGCAGCCATTTAAGATATGCAATACAGACATTATAAACTTTGTTTTGGAAGAAGTTTGATAAGATGAGTTAACGTTCACTCTATGTTAGAGGCAGAAGGGAGGGTTGGGCACACAGTGATATGTGTTTTATGAAAGAGCTGGGAGGAAGTTGACCTGTGTTAGAAGTGGTGGTCTCTGGGAGTAATTTTTCTTTTTAATGCTTTCCTGAATTTTCCAAATATTAAGTAGTAAGTGGACATTACTTAATGGCCAGAAAGAAATTACTGTAAAATTATAAAGAGGTACAGAACATTTACAAAGTTATCCTATAATCCTTTTACCTTCCTGCTCCATATACCAATTAAAAATATGTAATAGTAAATATTTAGAGAAGAGGATTTATGCCTTTCTGATTAACCTCACAGAATCAATTCTATCATATACTGAAAAGAAAGACTCGGACAGCACAGAGTAACTTGATCCTCAGCATGTCTTCAGCTAACCTGCCAAAGACAATTTTGTAACTCCTTAAACATTACACAATTAAAAACTAAAACAAAATATAATCATGACATATCATTTTATCCTTCATGAAAATGTATCCTGTTCTTTGAGGAAAGGAGTAATAAAGACTAAATGGGTATACTTTAGTTAACAGTGTTCATTCTTAAGGGACTAAGTTAATGCCCTCTCCAGGGAGAAAAATAAAACAGCATTCAGTGACCTTCACTGAACTTCATGCATTAACCAACTGAAAGCACATCTTTTTTTTAATGCCCTGAAAAACATGCTTCAGGGTTATAGGGTTAACACAATACAAAATGCTGCCAAACTTCCTGTTATTGTTGTTGTTGTTCTTGTTGTTTTCTTAACCCAGGAATCTTCCTATGAGAATACAAGTTTCACATTGGGGTGATGGAAAGGAAGACTTCTGTCCCGTATCCATGCATCTTGTCCCAGAACTGCCTTTCTAATAACTCATGATTCTGAAGGGCACATAAAATATCGTAATAAGTGCATTTTGTGTTTTCATTTATTTCTTGGGAGAATAGCAGTCATTATTAATGTATGTTCTTGACATATCATTGGATTCACATTCCCAACCATTTTGAATTACTACTTAAAATAGTCTTGTGAGGAATGCTAAAAAAAAATTCTCAACTAAGTTGCTGAAGCACAGTTGTTTTCTATGAGTTGTACTATTCTAATTCTGCTTTCTCAAACACTATGAATAGCTACCTCAGGGTTCTCAATCTTTAAATATTATTTTATAACACAGGAGTGTACTAGAAGTCTCTATTTTTTTACTTTTGGGGGAGGGAAATATCACTTTTCATATTTTTCATTGCTTGAAAGACAACATATAAATAAGGATTGATTTAAGTTTTGAAGTTGATGGTACTATTTTCTTTATTTGTACATAAAAAGGGGTCTACACAGGGTTTCTCAGCCTATGCACTACTGACATTTTTGACCAAATAATTCTGTGTAGTGGAGCGTTGTCCTGTACATCATAGCATGTATAACAGCATCTCTGGCCTCTACATACCAGATTCCAATAGCACTCCCCTCCATACCACCCCATTTTGACAACCATAAACATCTCCAGACACTGCCCAAAGTCCCCTGGGGAGCAAAATCTTCCCTAGTCAAGAACTCTGGTCTAAGTCATATCACTCACAGAGAGCCACATGAGTATTATCTATCTTCTCTATCTACTCAAAGTCTTCAAAAAGTGAAATTCCTGTCTCTCAGATGTTGGGACTACTTGCTACTCTATTACTTTACTAGTCCTTAAGTAGTCTACCTAAGGTAAACTACTAAGCAACTAAGCAACTAAGACTTCCCTTAAAAAAAAAAATGAAAAAAAAAACAGCTGACAAAAAAACTAGAATTTAGATTTTAGAGGTAACTGTCACAATGAAAATCCATTTCACTTCTCTTGACATTATTTCCTTGTTTTTATTTGGTTGTAAAAGTCATCTAAATTATTTTATTGCAATGAATATTCAAACTTTTGGTTCAAAAGTCCAAGTAAAGAGATTTTCAATAAGAAGCAAATAACAATATAATTCATATAACGCATACACTTTATTCTTAAACTTTAAAACTAATGTAGCAATAGAGAGTTGAGAATTTCCTTTTTATTATTTTACCATGTTTATTGGAAAATTATCAGAAAATACAGAAAAGTATGTGGATTACCATAATTCTGCCACATCAAGATAACCACATTTAGGTGTTGATCTTTCTAGATGTTATTCTATTCATATAAATATATTCTGTACTATATCCTTAATAAATCACAACTTACACTCCATCCTATGTGAATTAAACATAACATTTACTAGACATTAAGGACAAAATTTGCAATTATAAATATACTTAGCTTTCTCAAACAACTATTTTTTACAGCACTAAAGCACACAATGTTGGGTATCTACTTTCAGCAATTATCTCCACACGCTACAATTTTTCTGTTTCTCTAACCCATATACTTCAGTGGTAACAAGAGAGAAGGGAACCCTCAGGTACAATTAGGGATTTTTTTTCCCTTTTTCATTCCATTCTATGTGTCATCTAAATATAGATGTCAAAAGTCCTAATTTTTCTGAGAATTCTAGGGGAAGGAAGAGAGGGACTTATATTTTCATGGCCACTCTTTATTTTCCTTTGTTCTATATGGATCCACTGAAACAAATAACTAAAACAAAACAAAAAAAAATCCTCACACAAGGCCATTTACATGTTTAGAAAGTCACTGAACATTTTCCCTTGAACCTTAGAAATCCTCTTAATGTCCCTTCTATCTCCACATTCAGGAAATCAGGAACAGTTTCAGAACCTTTGTAGCTCCCAACTCATACCACCTGCCTGATTTTCCATGCCCTTTCTCTTCTCTTAGGAGAAAGAGACATCGTCTCTGTTTTCTACAGAGTTCTTTACCCCCTGCTTGGTTGCCTGCACCACTTCTAGGTCAGTGGAGAGCCCTGAGAGTGTTGACGACACCAAATTCTTGATTATCGTTAAGATTTCCAGTCAGAAGAATCCTGGTAACAAATTAATCTAACTCCTCAATCCAAAAAAGGAATTGAGGAAACCACATGACTATTCTAATTTTATATTCACTGACCACAGTTAAAAGCATGGATCAAGGTAGTAGAATAGGCACTTGTGAATAATTAGGAGACCTGCGGACCTGAGACCAGGGACCCAACCTTACGTAACTGGGTAACAGAGGCCTCATCTCAATCACTGTGACTCCTTTCCATTCTCTATAAAATAAGAATAGAACCTATGCTAATAAGAACATTGGTGACCCACATAATGGTCCACAAAGCATGTTCAAACAAATTGGCTGCTTCTGCCCTCAAAACAATACAGCAAGAGAGATACAGCATCTATAATTATTATCATCCTCATTTATAGGCCCAGAGGAATTAGTGGCCTGGTTGAATCCCATTGAAGTAGCAGAGCTCAAAACTGTCTTTGAATTCAAATACTACACCAAGTGTCTTCTCTCTATTTGGAGGGAAAACTATGAAGATATAATGACATTACATATATAAAGTTTCTTTCCAAATGAAAAAAAAAGTTAATGAAAACCCAACACGTATTGCTGTATTTATTTTCAGAGAACATTGGTAAGATGCAACCACATAAGAATGAGTTCAGGTATTTTCCACATTCTTTCCAAATGGCACAGTACATTATAAAATAAAACTTATCATATCAGGATTAAAACATTACACTATGATGGTAGTTTTTACTTTCATGATGATTCTTTAATTTTTCTGCACTTGCTTTTAACATTTATCCTGCTCCTTATCAACTGGCAGGTGATCCAAACATTTATTCAGCCTAGTCTCTTACACATGAGTGTGTCTGCTTGTGTACATGTGTACACACACACACACACACACACACACACACACACAAACACACATTTCTTCCTCCAGGGTTTCTGATAACGATTTGTTTTTGCCTTGCCTTTGACTATTTACAACACAGACTGCAAGTCCAGCACATTCATTTCCTAAAATGAACTGATTCTAAGAGACTCCCAGGAGCATTTCACAGTGGCCCCAATATTCTTCACTGGCACAGAAAATTAACAATGTACTATATCTGAAAAATTTGAAGCCCCAAAAGCTCAAAAATGTGAACTCCTCAAATATTCTATGTTCTAGATTTCTAATTTCTTTTCCATAATTTTCATTCATTCCTCCCAATTGAACACATTTTTATTGAGTTTTCCCGTGTGCTGAGTCCAATGGTTTCAAATGATACAATTACTTCATCAAAAAAAAAACCCAAAAAACAAAAAATAGGCATTTAACAAAAACCCTCTCCATACTCAATCTATACTAGAATTTGTGGGATCCAAAGGCACAGTTGTTCTCAAACACATAAAAGAGAATCCACTACATTAGGAATTGCTTTTGAAGGAAATAAAGTAATTTCACTATATATACATTATATTTGCTTTCTTAAACCACACATATATTCCTGGGGTGCCTGGGTACCTCAGTTGGTTAAGCTTCTGACTCTTGATTTCTGCTCAGGTCATGATCTCATGGTTCTGAGTTCAAGCCCTACATCAGGCTCCACGTTGACAGCGCGTACCACGTATATTTCTGATTAATATTTGTATTTCAGTACACTGGGACTCTAAACAACATTTTATCCTACCATAATTACCTTATTATTGTGGTTTCCCAACATATATTGATATAAATTTCATGCTATGACTTTTTTGTAATATTGAAAAATTTCATAAAAATAATATTCACATTTGGTTTAAAAAAAATAAGACAACAATCCTCCTCACACCCAATTGCAATAGTCTCAAAAAGGGAAAGTCTTTTGACTATGTTTACATTTTGGAGACTAAAAAATTTAGTTGAAAAAATATAAAATTGAAATAATAAAATAACTAATGTATTTATATACTTATTACATATCTCTTCATGTGCTTGATTCTCATCTATGTAAAATGAGGCTTTAGATCCTCTACTGTAGTACTTTTCTCAGCATTTCTGTAATTTTGATAATCATATTATTATTTTAAGTGTTTTTGGAAATCTCTACTTACACTTCTGTTTCTTGTCCAATAAATTTTAGTCACTTTTTTGACATCACTCTAGGTGGAATAAGGCTGTTTATGCTTCTGCTTACACCCTCAACTTTTGCTACTTTCTTTCCTCTTCTACCTCTGTCAGCTAACTATCCACTTACTTTTACTTTGTCAAGGTTGTAAAGTGAACTGTTAAATATTTGAGCTAATTAAAAAAATGTTCTTCTATTTAAGCCAGGCTGAATTGAGTTTTCTATCACAACAGAAACTCTCTTAAATTCACTGAGCACCCCAAACTGCTAACCCACTGGCCAGGAAAAGGGATGCTATAAAATGATTCTATTTTAGAAGCAAATATCATTGTTAAACCTATCAGTCATATTTGATCAAAACATATCTCATAAAACAAAATTATAAGATGAATTTCTTCAATAGTTCTAAGACAATATCGTACTCAGGAAAAGCCTTTCAAAAATAAAACCATTGTAGAATATTATTTGAAAACAGAGGGATACATTATTTATTTTCTAAAAGAGACACTAAAATTGAAGGAAATGGGTATGTATAGTGATCCTTGCGAAAAGATCTATTGCATTTGAAACATATTCTAGGGGTTACTGTGTTAAGTAAAAAGGCTACTGAAGGGTTACATGGAAAGCGACCATGACTTAATATAATGTATAATATGTATTTCACTTTATATTTAAGTCAAATATTCTTTTTATCAGGGAGACCTCTGAGTTTGCATAAAACATCCATTAATATATGTTCCCTCTAACTTTAACTTTTCTTTTTTTTAATGTTTTTTATTTATTTTGAGAGAGGGCGCGGGCGCGCGCGCTCCCACGAGAGTGGGGGAGGGGCAGAGAGCGAGGGGGACACAAAATCTGAAACAGGCTCCAAGCTGTCAGCACAGAGCCCGACGTGGGGCTCGGACTCACAGAGTGTGAGATCATGACCTGAGCTGAAGTCAGACGCTTAACTGACTGAGGCACCCAGGCGCCCCTAACTTTTCAAAATCAGTGTAATAAATTATCCCTATTTTGTACTATACTTTTCTGCCTCTCTGAAGAAGGTTTTGAGATTCTACACCTAGTGAATCAGATTCCTCTTCCTTTGCGAAGCAAAACCACAGCAGTCTCAGAACTTCATGTTGTCTTCACTATATACTCTGCTTACGTTATGCTCAGCTTATCACACCAGGGTTTATGTATGGTTCAAAATATGTTATTCATGCCTATAATAATTCACATCATTTCAGAAAGTATTTTAGGTAGCTTCAATAAATGCATGCATACAAATATAAGCTAGTAATATACAGGTGAAAAATAATAAGCCAAATATTATGTTTATAAAAAATTTGCAATGAAACAGGCCATAATACCTTCCTAAATTGAGCTGTAAATTTCGTTCTGAGCTTCCTGATAGTTGAAATAAAAAGAAGTTGCAAAGATTTCAATTCAGGGGAAACAAAATTTCTGTTAATACTAAACTCTAAAAGAAATTTCCCTTAGGGACTGTGGTCCAAAATAAAATGAGGAGGGAAACCTAGTGTGCCATTACCAGTGTTTTTTGGAATTTTCTCCCTGTTCCCCCATCTGCATATAAAAATGTCTTGCCATAAATACATCCCACAATGAGAACACTCTGCAGGGTCACGTTCAAGCAATCAGAAAAACACAAGTTTTGTAAAAGCAGAGTTAAAGAGATCTAATGTCATGGTTCACAAAAGGAATTTTCCCGCATCCATGTCAGAACCAGAAAGAAAAATGAACAAATTATTTTTATATTCTCTCTATATAGATATTATTTCACTATTCCTAATAATATCATTTTCAAATGAGTAAACTGCATTCAGTGAATTGGAGAGAAGTCAAACAGAAGCCTGATTTGTCAAAGACACATAAAAATTCAGAGGCATATCAATGATCAGAATCCAGAAGATATGAATCAAGTTATTCTTCATACTTATTCACGAGGGAGTCTTAAGATGATTGTATCTTAAATGTAACAATACAGAAAAAATCAAATTGTCAGTAGTCATATACCAAGATCATGTGATACAACTTATTAAAGGCTGTATGTTTCTGTATTTAAAAAAAATTATCTCTACAAATGCTAAAACTACCCCCAAAGTCACAGCTTCTCTAGTAAACATTTAAATGTGTGTTAAAACTGGCAACTCTCTAAGAGTGACAGCTTTCTTGTTCCATATTTTTTTTTTTTTTTTTTTTTTATTTTTGAGACAGAGAGAGACAGAGCATGAACGGGGGAGGGGCAGAGAGAGAGGGAGACACAGAATCGGAAACAGGCTCCAGGCTCCGAGCCATCAGCCCAGAGCCCGACGCGGGGCTCGAACTCACGGACCGCGAGATCGTGACCTGGCTGAAGTCGGACGCTTAACCGACTGCGCCACCCAGGCGCGCCTCTTGTTCCATATTGAACAAATGATGAAGAAATCATTGATGAAAACCTTTGAAAATATCACTTACTGAACGAAATATCACCACAATGAAGTCAAATATTACCCAATTGATAAAATATTCATTCCCTTTAATAAATGGGTATGGAGTCATCAATTATCAGGAAACTACCAAACACTGGTTTTGACTTAAATACACTTAATAAGTCATGGTCATTGGATTCATACTGATTGATTCTTCCACAATTTTCACTCAGAAAATGAAATCTGTGCAGTTAATTAGTTGAAAATAACAACTGCTGGTTCAATTAAACTTAACAAATTTCACATTCTAGTGTTACCATATGTACATTTGTTTGAAGTAATAATTAAACTTCTGTATGAGATTGCATATTTTGGAACAAAGTAAACAAATTACATTATGACATGGAAATATCTCTAAAAATATACATTTGCTCTTTGAAAATTAAGCACAAATGCTTTAAGTGAATCTCTAATAAATGGCTGCAAAAGTTACTTGATTATATAGGTATAAATTTGACATAGCCATTAATAACTTCTACATAAAACTATGCACACTGGCAGTCAAAGGATACATTAAATTTCTCTCTTAAAACCATATCCATTAAAAAAAGAAAAAGAAAGAAGAAAGAAAGACAAAACAAAACTTAGGAATGTTGCTTTGCTCTAGAATTAAGAGGCTGGAGCTTCATTCATATTTAAGTTATAGGAAAAATGATGGGATCAAAAAATATTTCAAGTTGGAAAAATGTGCAGAGGAAATATTGCTGGGCTTCTCGTAGGCAAGTACCTTGATACTTGCTTATTAGTAAAACAGAAAAAGAGAATAAACATATTTCAGGCTACTGTGCACTTGGTACAACATCTCACAAAATCTTAACAAATGTTATCTAGGTGGATCTCAAAGCACCTTGATAAGGCATGCAGAGTTAGGGATATGATGTTTTGTTAACAGTTAGCCATTAAGAGATTTGCTCAAAGTCAATCAAGAATCTGGATCTTTTGACAAAACTCAGACTTGGGTTCTAAGCCTAAGCAAGGCATAACAGTTATAAGTGTGATTTGATTTTAACATTTGCAAATATGTGTTACCAAAAACTGTTTTCATCACTGCGTAGTCCACTTTCAATAAAGAGCTCAATAAAGTTTACATGACCAACAATAACAATAGCTAAGGAATCCTATTCATATCAAATAAATAACTATAGAGTGACTATTACTTGCAAAGTATTGTGATTAACAACTAGAGTCATTTATAGCAAGTGGTTTATTCAAGTCCTTTCTCTCTATATATGATAATTTTCTATTCAGCTATTTTATCCAACCTCTACTGAAGACACTGTGTGACTTTGTTACAGAAATAAAGTTCACATTACAGATGATTTGTATATAAAACTACATTTTCACTCGAGTGCAATTTTCTTTTAGGAAAAAAAAAAAGTTGGCAGTGCCATGATCACTCGCGTTTTAGAGCAGGATAGAAACTAACTTCTGTTTCAGATACCTGGTGTTCTGGCAAACATTAATACAAATCCATCAGCCTGAGGACTGTCTGTCCGGTTAGACGCTTTAAAGCAATGTTCTAAAAGTAAAGGCCCTAATTTGAACAGTCAACAGTGCTACTACGTGTTTGTGCAGTTTTCTTTCACATGAACTTTCGGCAGAAAAAGAGTTTAAAATTAGGGATTGAGGTGACCTACAAAAGCAGTACGTCCAGCGTTCCCATTTTCGTCAACACCTTCTATTACAATACAGTAATTTAAGGACCAGACCTGCCTCCATAGACTCGCTTCGTGACACAGCTCCGGCGGGCCGGACTTGACTTGCTCTGGGCGCCGGGATCTGGGTCCCACCTCAGGTCTCTGAGCGGTTTGTTCCCAGTGGATCAGGGCGGGTGTGTTGCCGGAGTCGTGTTCCATTGGCTACACTCTTGGGGACTGGCCGGGCTTTCCGACACTTGATTGGACGGAACTGCCCCCTGTAGGCCGAGATCATTGGAGGGTGCGGGAGCCAGGGGGCGGAGCGGGTTCCCCAGGATTCTTGACCGAGCGCGCTCAGCTGCGGAGCAGGGCGCCCGGCGCCCGGTCGGAGCTGGGCTGGCGGCCGCGGAGGGAGGACGGGAGGGTCCTGGCGTGGAAAGGGTCTCTAAGGAGTAGTGCGGTACCGGGGCTAGTAGCCGGCTGCCCCGAGGGCAGTTTCAGATATCCCCAGGCGGCGGCGGCTCTAAGACAGCATCTGTCACCGCTCTTACACAGTCCTCCTTGGGCCGGGCTTCGCTAGCGGCGGCTGGGAAGACGCGGGACCTAGCGTGACGAGCCCATCAGCTGTCAGGAGAGCGGCGAAGCGACCCGAGGGCGGCGGCGAGAGACACACAAAGAACGCGGTGAGCGGCGGCGGCGAAAGGGGGCGGCAAATTCGGGACGGCAACTCCCGGCCGCGCCCGCCCGTGCCGCCGCCGCCGGGGCTGGGTCCGAGGCCGCGGAGACAATGCGGCCGGGCTCCGACCCCGCGCGCCTCAGAGTGCGGGCGCCTGCGCTCCCCCGGCCCCTATTTGACCGTCCCTCGGCTCGCCCAGCCCCCTCCCGGCCAGCTTGGCCCCCGCCCGGGGAAGGGGCGCCCCCTCGCTCCCGCAGCCGGGAAGGAAGTCGGCCCGCGGCCGCCGAGCCCGGCAACTTGCGAGCCGGGAAAAGTTTGCGGCGCCTCCGCGGGGCGGCGCGGCGCGGCGCGGCCCGCCCCTGGCGTCCATGGTCACCGCCGGTGACTTTCTGGACTCGTCGTCAGCCCAGGCCGCGGCGCGGCCGGTGGCGACTGCGGGGAGGGCCAGAGTACGTCCGAGGGCTCCCGCGCAAGGGGCTGCGGGTGAGTTGGCTTTTCCGGCACGAGGGGCTTCAGCGGTCCGGGGTGTCTGGGTTTGGGAGAAGGCAAGGAGAGTGCCTTTTACTACTTTTTCGAGCAGGCGGGGAGAACAAATAAAAGTGCGATTGCTTAAGAGTCGCTGACCTGCCACTGACTTGTGAACCGTATCGGTGGGAACCTTTTAGGAGCCAGAACTACTGAGGGCCTGTGCGGCGTGGGGGTTGGGAGGTGGAAAGATTAGAAGGTCGCGCACCAGCCCTGCCTGTAACTGGCTCTGCGTGACCTTGGACAAGTGACTTAACCACTTAGATCTCCTCATCGGTGATACATGAGGCTAGAGCTACATGATCTGTGGTGTCTTCCCGTTTTTTAAATACATCTCGGTTTGAGATTTTCCTTGGGCCTCAGCGTGGTACACGAATTATGAACCAGTAGGCCAGGATATAGGCGCATGGATTACAGGCGCATGGATTCACCTTTCAGCCTGCTGAGAAGTAACTTTTAAGTCTGATGTTTTCAAACAGTAATATTTGAAGGTTTGAGAGGGTTTTTATAGTGAGAAATAAACTATCCTTTGCTTAAAAACACTTCTTAAAACTGATCTACTTTGCTGCACCATTTGGAGTAGTAGGAGCCAGGCTGGGGACAGAGAACCAAGCCTGAGGGTAAAGTGGCAGGTGCCTCCAGCGATCCCTTCATCCCATCTCTGACTCAATTTAGGGGGAGAACAAGGCTCTTATTATACACACGAGAGAGTAAACAGGGCAGGTGTTTTGTTGTCACTGTTTTTCTGTATTGCTTCTTTCTACTGAAAACTTTTGTGTGGAGGGCAGTGGGGGAGTAGTGGTCTCTAACTTATGGCAAAGGAAAAGAAAATGTCACTTACAACCAAAGTAAGTCTTAAACTAATGTAAATCTTCCTTACAGAAACAGTAACACATAATGCAAGTACATCTTGATCTAATTTTAATGAAGGATTGAAAAAAGCTGCTATGTTCAGTATCACTGATGCCAAGATGGCTTACTTACATAATCTTCTTTGTTGGGATGTGTTAGTGACGTGTATAATTTTGATAAATTATTAATGTTAAAGGTTTAGTCTGAGAATGCTTTTGGAATATTGTCATTACAGGTTGTGTTGCAATACAATGGAGTGCTAACTTTCCTTTATAATGATAACCTGCATTTTTTCCCCAAAAAGTGAAATCAAGCATTTTCCCTAACCCAAATTCTTTTAACTATTAAACATATATTCGTCAGTACAAAATACAGGAGAAGTTATTTTGTTCTCTCAATAATAAATTTTCCCAGTTTTCTCATTATTTATGAGCATGCCTTCTAGGAGTTAGGTGCTCCACTGGACATTTTCTCTTCTCGTGGAGCTTATAACAACAAAAGATGATTTCTTTTAATGTAAGTGCCTAAGTATACTCAATAAATACTCACTGGAAAAAATACCCAGTGCTCAGATCAGAATAATTTAAAATTCTTTTCGCCCATCCTTAAAGAGAATCATTATCATGCTTTGGGGGAAAGAGAGAAGGTGTCAAAGGAAACTGGCAGAAAAACCGAGCTTAATTCCAGTATCTATCCTGAAAGATTGTATTTTAAAATAGGGATACAGATTTAGAAACAGACAAAGACAATTGATAGGGTTTATAGGCAAAAGATAGCAATACTGATTTAACATAATACATTTTATGACCTAGCTTTCTTTGAAGAGCACAAACCTTTGAAAAGGTATGTTTCGTGAATTATCAGTAGTTGTTTACATTGTGATTGAATGTCTAATTAAATGGCCAAATCATAACCATAATATTTCAATAGAGTGTTATCTGATTTTTAAACTCATTGTTAAAATAACATGAAATGAACCTTTCAATGTAGTTGCATGAAGGAAAGTATACCTTTTGAAATCAACTAAATCTGCAGTTAAAAAATTAACTCCAATCTTACACCAAATATAAAATAAGCACTGGAAGTAGCATCTTTCCAAGAAGGTCTTCACTCTAGACAAATGCTATGTGTGTAGAGGGATCCTGTGTGGACCACATCATGTATAAAATATTCTGATTTTCCTAAGGGAAAATAGTCTATGTATGTGTAATAGTCTATTTGTTGACATAAGGAATTTAAGTCCCCAATATTTATAAGCCTGGAAACTTCTGGAAAGCCTTCTAGCCTTATTTAAAAGTAACCACTCAACCTAAAACATGGCATTGATATTTGAACAACAAGCTGACTTTGTAGAATGTGCATTCTCCTCATAGCAGGTTTGCTGGTTTGGCTGTCTTCCAGGGGGTTAGAGCAGTGAAGTGAGTATGGTCCTTTGACCACTTGTATCAGAATCTTCTGTAGCACCTGCCAAACTTCAGACTGCTGGGCAACTTCCTACACTTAAAGGATCAGAATGTCTGTGAGCAGAACCTAGAGTCTGTATTCTTAATAAGCTTCCTCCCAAAGTGAGAATTAATCACACTAAATTTTGAGAATTAGAGTTTTCTTGCCAATGTTTAATGGCAACTGTTGCTTTCCCCAGGAACATTTAAAAAGTACTCCTACCCCACCATGCTCTCTGCCCTGATCACTTCCTCTCCAGCACCAAAATTGGTGGTTTCATCTCTTAATTGTGGCCAGGGATCTCCTCACAAGCCACTTCTATAAGCAAGCCAAAATACCACCTACCTTCTAATTAATAAGCACAGTTAAGGCTGCTTTGGAGCACAGGGCCAAGAGACCCCTTCTACTGTGGGATATTCCCACCACCCTGTCTTCCAGTCACCTCCTAAGTCAACTAGAGAGATTAAGTTTCAAGCAAATAATTGGGAATGGACCCCAAGGAGCAGAAGGTGTGAGAGGGAACAGAGCTAGAATGCAGCATGGAAACCTATCCCCTCAACATAGTTTAACACTCATATTTGATGATTTTAGTTCTCAAGCTGATACTTTGGCAGTCAAGCGAGTGGCTGAACCCAGGCCCCACGCTGTCTGTTATTAAAACTTTCATTTGCAAACCCATAAAATGGCTTTTGTAACCTCTGTATGCATAAAACCCCAACATTTCAGTATTTTCATGTTTATTGAGGAAAAAGGGAAGAGTTTAGGAGAGAAGTTCAAAGCATAGGCTAAGGGGTCAGCCACACCTGATACAAATCCTAGCTTTGCCATTTATTAGCTAGGTGACTTTGAGCTGTACCCTCTACCTACCCTCTATGCTTTAGTTTCCTTACTTGGAGTTTCCAACTCCAACGCCTCATAGGAGTTGTTTTGGTAATTATGTAATACACAAATTAGTGACAGATAATAATTTTCACTCAGTACATACTCCATATGTGTACTTTTAACTTATTATAGTAATTTTTTTAAAATTTCTTTTCTAGCCCTGGAGAGTTGCTGTAGAAGAGGGATAAGAGAGGAAGACAACACAGGAGGAGATAAGTCACTCTGGATACAAGGGAAGGTCATACCGCTATATAGTAATTATTGAGCAGAGGGGAAAGGGACAAGGGAAGGAGTAGACTGCAGTCCAGCTAATAACCTGGGTTTCCTCATGTATCACCCTGGCTCAGGTGCTGTCTCCTCTACCCCCTCCTTTTTTATACCCCTTTATTTAGTACTTAAATACTTTTCTGATTCACTTTGAGAAACATTGATTGTGTTGTCTGCCTCAAAATGTTAATCTTGGTTTTGGATTTTAGGCTCTGTGATCCTCAACCTTGCAATGGCTTAGGGGTACCAACTGTCTCCTTTTGGAATCTAGCCTTTGGAATTATTGAAGGGCAGAGATTTCTATCTCTGATCCCAAAGGAATAGATCCAGAATCCATCTCCAAATTTGCCTTGTCAGAGAAGTGTATGCCGTCAAGACATGGCGATGTGATCAGACAGGCCACTGCCCCTGACTTTGAAAAATACCTTTACTTTCTAGAGCTCATGTACTTTCCAAAGTACTTTGTCTCTCATTAGCTTGCTTTCCCCTTACAAACAGTCCTGTAAAATATTGATATTAGTAGACAGACTCCTACAAGGCCCCTCAAATCTTGCAAGGCTATTCTTCGCTATCTTCACATCATTTTTTTTTTTATTTTCCTAAAATTGAAAACCTTTCATCACTTTCTATTTGTACCCATATCAAATGGAGCCTCCTCTGCTTGGCTTATATGGTGACCTTAAAACCAGTGTCCTATCCTACTCTGAATATATTCTCCACATAGTTCCTGGAACATGGAACACTTAACCACCGGCCTTAGCCCATATTGCTTCCCTTATTAGTGATGCCTCCTCGAACCGCTCAGATTCTACCCATTCTTCAGTTTCTAACTCCTCCTTGGAGCCTTCCTAGATCATTAATTCCTTAAAGATTACATCTTGCTCTGAATTCCAATGGTAGCTACAGCTATTTGGTCAATTATAACCTGGTATTAAAGTCCTAATGGAGAAAAATATAGCATAAATTTGATAAGTAGAAGAAAACACTAGACTAAGTCAGTTTTAGAAGACTTGATGTCTACTAAAGAGCTGTGGGAGCCAAGCCAGATTGCTTTACCTTTGTGGTTTAACATTTTCTGAGCTGTTAACGTTAAGAGTTTGGGGCAGATGATGTCGATGGTTCCTTCTCATTCTGAGGCTTTGGGACAACTTGACCTTCCTAATGTCGGATAGGATTGGGGCTCTTAATTGAGTTCTTGGATAAAAAGGTCAGGAATGGGCACTCAGTTCCTTCAGGACTTGTTCTATCCCACAGATTTCTGATGCTAAACATGGCAATTTTTGAAAGCTGTCTACCTTTTTTGTTAAGCTTTTTAACCACAAGCACTCAGGGAAGGTTAATGGGGGTGAATTAGGTAGCAGGATGATGCATTAAGGATAATAAAGAGTCATTTTGTGAATGACTTCCTATGAGGGAATAAATAAGGTCAGCTATTGAATAAACCATACATCTTAGCATTTAAAATTTACTTTGCATTTCATCTTCATTGAGTAGTGCTATATATAAAATACAGTTATATTTTCTTCTTAATCCTTTCATAAGTTGAAAAACGTTAAAATAGTCAAACTGTAGGATAGACACTAGATTACTTTCCATAGTAATCCATGTTGTAAGTCTGCGTGTCTGTGTGTGTGTGTGTGTGTATGTGTGTGTGTATCATATGCACATTACACTTAAGAAGGGTATCCCTAAGTTATAAGGTGCCATTATACATTGACCAGATTTAAGAAGAGTATCTCTTTAAAATGTGTTGACATTTAATTGACCTTTGAAAGTTCATTCTGTTAATCATACTCAAAGTGCTAAAGCTATGGTTGACTGCTCTGGTGTTTTTACATTGAATCGTGCTTAGCATATAAATTCTACAGTATAATTGTTACTTATTTAGCAAGAGTTTCCTTTCTTCTTTGGAAATATGAGTTGTGTTTTATTTTTGCATCTTTTTTTTAACTTTGCTTCAGGCTGGATAGTGTTAGAGGTTTGAATTGAAATGCCTTCCTGTCATTAGTTGTATGGGGTGTGGCTCCTTAATATAGGAGTAATGGAAATTTCTTGCTTAGTGGAAGCATACTTTTCTTCTGGCAGAAATTTGAGGTGTGCTGCTAAAATTTAGAGAAGCTTAGCACCTCAACACTACATATTTTTAACATAATAAAGTTTTGAAAATCTTTCAAGTCCATTTATGTAACCTAAAACTATCAGTACGAATACTTCTCAATTATTAAACAAGGACTCAAAGGATTTGTTTTCATAGTAAACTCTTAATTATATTCCTTGAATCGCTGTGAGTGGAATTTAACTTTATTATGAAGGATGTACTTGTTTAAAAAAATGTCAAATATGTTTCTTTTTAAAGCTTAACATTTTATTACTATCACCTAGAGAACTTCTGCGGAATTGTTTACAAATTTCTGGGTATTAAATTTATGAAATCAGTCTGTGGAAATAATTTTTAATATGGTTCACTGTCTTACATGTTTCTAAATTAATATTTCTAATGATCATGAAAAAGTAGCTACACTTTTTGCTAAATGTTAATAGAAAAATAAAAACGTATAATTTCCTGTGTTTGCTAGCTTATCTTTGAGATTCTAGACATGGTTTGCAAAATATTTTTATCTTAAAAGCTGTTTTTAAATAGAGAAGATAAAGTTTAAACCATAGTTTTTATTTTCATGAGGTCATCTTACACTTTTCACCTGTGTAGCTCCATATTTGAGATGTGTTCTCTTCCCTGTTTTATAAGTTTTGATGTCATGATATCCTTTATTTATTCACATATTATAAGCATGGTAAAGAGTCTCATCTCGTGAAACTGACCTTATTTTCTCTTCATTGTCTCTCCTTCCACGGTGCCTTTTTTTCCCTGCCTTTTTCTGTTTCTAGTTTTACAACTTACGCTGTCCTTTTCATCTCATTATAGCCCCTCTTCCAAAGGAAAATAAGTTCTTTTGCCTTAGTCCAAACATTTAACTTCAAATTCTATCCTTTTTTAGAATATACAATGAAGCCTCTTAAGGAATATTATGTAAATAATGCATAAAGGATGCAAATGACTGCAGTGCTGAATTGCAATGCTGCAATGCAATGTACCCGAATAGTCAGACATAGGGTATCTCAGGCTAAGGGTGAACTCTAATACTTGCATTTTGTAAACTGGTTTCAACAGGTAGATTGATTTCTTCCTTGGCAATTAAGTGTCTCAGGACCAGGCCAGATTTGGTTAAATACAAAATGTTTAGATAAAGCATGGTTCCTTGGGTTATCTTTCCTGGCAGTTCTCCTGGATTAATGACACATACTGACAAAATCAACACATTTGCTCTTCTTTTCTGTTTGAAGTCTATTTTATCATTATACAGAGCTTTTTGTCATTTGAATCCATATATATGTATTCACAGATATTTTATTTTCATTTTACTAAACAAATTTTTATATTATTCTTTCATTTATCAAACCCTGTTCTAAATACTTTAAAAATATTAGTTTATTTAATTATCTTGACTCTATAGTTATAGCTATCACTATATAATTATAGTTATTATTATTGTACAATTGAGACAACTAAGACACAGAGTTTTATTTAATGGTGGGCCTTAAATGAGGGGAGACTGATAAGGGTAGGCAGAGTGGATAACTTAGCAATAGTGCTAAGAATCAACAGGAAGATCTGAAAGAGTTTTGGGAAGATGAGTCTACATGGAAAGGGTCAGAGACTTAGCTCAACCTAGTCCTAATTAGCAATATGTCTTCCGTTCTCAATTGTAAGCCTTGGGCAGAATCAAGAGCCAAACTTAGGAGACACTCCTCAGTCCTGGGAAGTGATCATTGCATGAGAAGTGACCATTGCCATGGGTTTCAGCTGAGGTGGGCTGTACTGGCTCATTGTGATTCTCAGGGTTGCATGAACCTATATACCTTACCTCCTCCTAGCATTTCTTAGGACTCCAGCTTCTTTCCTCCTGCAGAGTTTTTAACTTCTCTCTCTGCTGGAAACTTGGGCATTGTAAATACAAGTGGCGAATTTTTTTTTCCCCAGTCTAACCCCAGCCCACTTCATTTTCTCTTCTTGCCCTAATTTGTACATTATTTTGAAAATGTCAGTAGTGTTTACGTGTGTGTGTGTGTATTGTATGAAGTTTAGGGACTGATGTTAAGCAACAAGATTAAAGGACAAAGTTATCTTTTCTGTTGGAATTGGGGATGGAAGAAGATAAGAGAACAGCTAAACGCAAGAAATATAAAGGAGAGAGAGAAAAGATAGGTGGAGAAAAAACGGTGGTGAAAAATTGAAGAAAGAGAATTACTGATTTGCTTCACACCCACACCTCCTCCCCAACTTCACACTAACGGAGGCGATTTCTCTCTCTTTTGCCTGACATGAGGTTCACCAGGAAGTTATTCGCCTTGGGAGTGGAAAATTTCTCCCTTTTGCATTTTGAGACTTGGGTGTGCTGCTTTGAGATGCCACTGGTATCTAAGTGATATTTGTTTATACTGGATATTTTTCACTGTAGCCTTTGTGGATGGGGCTTAGAATACAAACAATACTGTTAGCAGAACTGCAGGTACTCGATTGCTATGTTTATTTTATTAGTTAAAAAACTGCCAGAGCCCTAGGACTTCTGAGCACATTTAAAAAATACCAGAGGCAATTTTAAGAAATGCTTTAGAAAGAAAAAATAAGAAAAGTTAGGACCTTCAGGCTCTAGAATGCCAACCAACATGGTAGGTTTCTTTTCAATTAATGTTTTCAAAACCTCTAAATTAGGGTAGTTTCACTAGTTATTGTCTAAAGTGGGTTCAAATTACTCTTCTTATATATAAGTCTTCATTTCTTAGTAGATAATTTAGGTAAAATAAAAGAGTGGTACTTTTGTTGCATAGAATGTAAAACTAAGGTTAATTCTTTAGGGAATTTGGGATTTTTTATGGATGCTGCTTATTAAATCATCTCTAATGCCTTCTTGGTCAGTTCACAGGTCTGAATATATTTCTTAATAATTTGCAATTGTATTGGGACAGAATCACTGAAATTGTGATGTTCCTAGATAAATCTAACATATATGGTCACTTTTATCCTTAAACTTTCTGAAAATTCATTTTATAATTCCCTGAAGTCTCTCTCTATCCTAGTTTCTGTAGAAAGGTACATTATTTAGCAGCATTTATGAAAAACACCCAGTTTAAAAATTATTGAACTAATCTAAATGATAAAAGTTTTGATTTGAAGAAATTAATTTATTTTTAAATGGTTGTTTCTCAGGTGGAGGGCCCCAGTCTTCACAGGTTTGATTAGATCTCCATTAGTAAAGCAAAGAAAATGAAAGATTTTTTTCTGTCATTGCATGACAATAACATTGTTCAGACATTTGAAGAATCACTAATAAATCACCCTTCTAGAACAGAAAGGGAGAAAAGGAACTTTTCTTTCTCGTTTGTTCATTTTCATTTTACCCTTTCCTGTAACCATGGAAATTTTTACTTCGCTCCACTGTTCATCAAAAGTTTCCCATTTGTACATTCTAGATTACTACCATGTTAAATTTTCTTAGAATTAGACAGAAACAGAACCTGGGCATTTAGAAGCGAATGGAAATCATCCCATGCCTTCTCAGATTCTCCTCCCCAAATGCAAGAGGAGCAAAACAGAAGTTGGTGGCTCCTCACTGTTGCTTCTGTGGCTGTCCTGTTTGGTTGACCTGAGCTTTTTTACTTCCATTCTTAATGCTAAAATCTACAAATGAAATTAGGGCCACTTATACTGTATTTCCCTCATCACCCATCCCTAGTGGTTCAAATTTAGCACAAATCTGCTGTGAGTACATATTAATTAGGCTAATATAATAGGATGAAATTATAACATGAGTTTTTCAATAACTGTATTTTGAATAGAAGTATGATTTTGGCTTATGAGTTTAGTTATTTTGTTGGAAATCTAGAAAATCCTTATGTGAACAACTAAACTGCTGATAGCCCCAAACAGTGTAAGTCAATCATTAACTTGCAGTAAACTCTGCTGAAAGTGTCTTTGATTTTGAGATGCAGTGAGCTATTTCAAATTAAGTTTCCCGTTTCTACATGGAGTGGTGTGGAGGTCTTGTAACCTGATTTCAAGGTTGAACTCTGAATAAGACTTTTTTTGTCCCTGTTTTCTGTATGCGATGTCACCTCAGGTATAAGGTATATGAGCCTCTTTTCTTTTGCTATTTATAACCCAAATCTCATGCCAGACAGTATTGGAGACAATTAAGTTCTTCTATAGAAAATTTCATAAGTCATCTACTAACTACTGTGCCTGTAAATATATACTCTCAAACTATTTTGTAGTCCGGCTATTTTTAAAAATGTGTGGGTGTGGGAAGTGATGGTGAATGAAGTCAGGGTAATTGGTGCTTCTTTGTATTAAGAAAAATCACACTAGGTAAAGGAAGACTTTTCTATGATTTGTATATGTTTAATTTCAAAAAATCCTTCCAACCATCTCCTACTTCAGCTCCTACCCCTACCTCATAAATTCAAGCAATGAATGAAGGAATTAGAGTCATAGGATTTTATAGCTGGAAGGATTTTAGAGCAAATCTGATTAACTCTTTTATTACACTTGAGGAAATTGATATTCAGTGATGTCAAATGAGATCATATAGCTGTTTAAAATTCCAAATGACAGGGGCGCCTGGGTGGCTCAGTCGGTTGAGCATCCGACTTTGGCTCAGGGCATGATCTCACGGTCCGTGAGTTCGAGTCCCGCGTCAGGCTCTGTGCTGACCGCTCAGAGCCTGGAGCCTGTTTTGGATTCTGTGTCTCCCTCTGTCTCTGACCCTCCCCTGTTCATGCTCTGTCTCTCTCTGTCTCAAAAATAAATAAACATTAAAAAAAATTAAAAAAAAATAAAATTCCAAATGACATTAGTAGTTTATTTCCATTAGTAAACACTGTTCTGATTAATCTCCCTTAACATGTTCAGAATCAGACGGTAATAATAAGGAAAAATAACTAACATGTGTATGGTACTTTATCATATGTATGTTACTCCTCAGAAGAACTCTATAAGGTATAGGTATCATAGTTTCCATTCACAGAGAAAATTGGCTCAGAGATCTGTCCATGCCAGTCTCCATCAAAAGGGCCCAGGACTCCCATCTTCTCACCTTGGCAGAAGCTTCAGCTGGTCTCAAGACAGTTCTCACATCTTTTGTGTTATAGCTTTGGCTTTAAACTTGAACCAATTATTAAGTTTCATCTATTTTATCACTTTTAAAGAGGAAAAATTTTTAAAGAGCTATGAGCTTATAAGTTTTGCAAAAGGGAGCCTGGGTGGCTCAGTCGGTTAAGCGTCCGACTTCAGCTCAGGTCATGATCTCACGGTTCGTGAGTTCAAGCCCCGCGTTGGGCTCTGTGCTGACAGCTCAGAGCCTGGAGCCTGCTTCACATTCTGTGTCTCCCTCTCTCTCTGCCCCTTCCCTGCTCATGCTGTGTCTCTCTCTGTCTCAAAAATAAATAAACATTAAAAAAAATTAAATTTTGCAAAAGAGATGCTGGATAATTTAAAATAAGGTGTATTTTAAGAATCTCCTTATCAACGTTTTAAAAATTCAGCCAGTATATATTGAGTACCTACTATGTGAAAGACACATTATGGGCTGCTCCAGTAGACACAATAGTGATTGAGACAGAATCGAGGCCTTCAGGGAAGAGGCTCATGCAATCTTCTCTCCCTTCAAAGGATTACCTGCATAGAGAACTGTTCTTAAGAAATGTCTGGCACTGTCTACATTACTCTTGAGATAAGAAAGCTACTACATTTCACCCTTGTGTTAGGGATGCCGACTCCCAGCACAGTCAAAACTCCATGTATAATTTATGACTCCCTAAAACTTTACTAATAGCCTACTGTTGACCAGAAGTCTTACTGATAATACAAACAAGCAATTAACACATATTTTATATATGTATTATATACTGTTTTATTACAGTACAGTAAGCTAGAGAAAAAAGTTACTATGAAAATCGTAAGGAAGAGAAAATACATTTACAATACTGTGCTGTATTTACCTAAAACAATCATATGTAAGTGAACTCGTGCTGCTCACACCTGTGTTGTTGAAGGGTCGGCTGTAATTCTTATGTCTGAAATGGATCAATTTCTTCTGAATATTTGTATTAAAGTATTCACATTCAAGAAAACTTTTAAAATACAGAAAAGTAGGGGGCATCTGGGTGGTTCAGTTAGTTAAATGTCAGACTCTTGACCTCAGTGCAGGTCATGAGTTCATTGGGCTCCCTGCTGGGCATAGAACTTACTTAAAAAAAAAAAAAAAAAGAAATACAGAAAAGTAGAAAGAAAAAAGTCACGTGTATATTCTGCATTTTACCATGGTAATATTTATGTCATCCATACGGTTTTTTTGTTGGCTTTTCTTTTACCTGATGGGGTAGATAATGTTCTGTATCATTGTATAGCTTTGTAAACATGTTTTAATGATTATGTAATTTTAGAAAGAGTCGGTTTCTATGTGTGTCAGTAATCTGGCTATTCTATGGCAATTACTGATGTTATTTTATACAAAATGATTAATAAAGTCTCTAACCTGGGCTACTACTAAGAAATACTTTCTAAAGGTATTTGAAAAAAATAATGAACCAAGTAGCAGATTACTTTCAAATCTTTCTTTAAGAGCATCAAAATAATTTTATTTACTTAAAATTGAAATGTCAACTATGTGTAGTTTGACCTACATTAGAAATGGATTTTTTGAAATTGTGAAATGTATAAACATATATTTTTAATAATTATTTTTGAGAGAGATAAAGAGAGGGCGAGCAGGGGAGGGGCAGAGAAAGAGGGAAATACAGCATCCAAAGCAGGCTCCAGGCTCTGAGCTGTCAGCACAGGGCTCAACACAGGGCTCAAACCCACGAACCATGGGATCATGACCTGAGCTGAAGTCGGATACTTAACCTACTGAGCTGCCCAGGTGCCCTAAACAGAAATATTTTTTGAATACAGTTTCCTTTAGAGAATTGTGTTCTTCTGAAATCATTTCTCATTACTCTGAAGGTGAAGTATTAATCATGCTGAATTTTTACTATTGCAGGGCATTTAATCTTACAGCTTTGATTAAGAAAAACAAGAACTTCTGAATTCTGCCATGTGATTATTACAATGAAATTTATCTTAAATTCACCTTAATGGCCCTTTAGAAATATGATTTTATGTTTCAACAGGACTAGGAAAGTATTCCTAGGTGAGAGTTGCCTTTTTTTTTTTAAGGTTATTTATTTTTGAGAGAGAGAACATGGGGGAGGGGCCAAGAGAGAAGGAGAGAGAGGACCCAAAGTGGGCTCTGCACTGAGTGAAGACAGCTTGATGTGGGGCTCAAACCCACAAACCCTGAGATCATGACCTGAAGCAAAGTCTGACACCTTAATCACTTGACTGACTGAGCCACCCAGGCACCCTGAGATTTGCTCTTTGTGAAGAGTCTAATGGAAACCTGAAGTGGGGAAAAGCTGAGCCAGCAGGTTGTCAGAGGGATGCAGCCTAGGAACTGCTGCCAGTGATATGCCTGAGGGAAGGGAAAGAGAGGGGATGGGAGGAGTTGGATGGAAAGTCCCTTATTAGCCTGAAGGCTAGGATGCCCTGACCCTCTGGAATCCCCCTCCCTAGTGAGAAAGCCAGCCAGAGTAGGAGAGAGGCTGGGGCAGATGAAAGAGTAAGGTAATAATAACCAAAAAACTGATAAACTGGAAGAGTTCCTGACTGGAGAACCCTGGCCTAAACTGTAAATCAGTATTATTTTAAAGATTTTGGCAAATGAATAAATACATGTTGGTGAATGAGTGAATGAATTGTTTTATCACCAAAAGATCTGGGTATTTGTTTCTACTCTTAAAGTATTTTTTTTCATTAATTTTTATGCCCAATTTACAATGCAAACACAATTTTTATTGAATTTTCACTGTCTCATATTTATTCAAACTAACACCTTCCCCAACTGCACAAATGATTTAGAAGAGCTTACAATAGGCAAAATATCAGAATAGGAAAGTGAGTGTATGATTCCAGCTCCCAAATCCTAGTGTTCCCATCTGTGTGATGATGATAGTAAATGTTTCATCATACCATGGCAGGGATAAAATGAGATCATGCATAAACATTGCTTGGCATACAACAAAAATGATGTATTAAAGTTAAGGCTATAAACTTGATACACACAGTTTATTAAGCTTAATTCTCTATTTCTCACTACCATTTTATTAGAGATTGTTAATTGAACAAAAAATACTTACATTAATATCTAGAGTAGAAGAGATTTTATTCTTTGTAACTCTAAGCCCTATACTATCCAAGATACTGCTTTTCTTCCTAGAATTTGAGTTTCTCAATCTTGCATGTATGCACAATCCATGGAAAAATGTTCCCAGTAAATACCTACAGCCTTCATCCATTTTCAACAGGCAATGAGTGGGTAGGTCTATATTTCTATTAATTACCAAAAAAAGCAAGGAAAAGTTCAACATCATTGTCATTAGCAAGAAATAAAATGAGATTTGGGGTGCTTGGGTGGCTCAGTCAGGTAAGCATCCCACTCTTCTTTTGACTCAGGTCATGATCCTGGGGTCGTGCAATCAAGCCCCACATCGGTCTCTGCTCTGAGGGTAGAGTATGCTTGGGATTCTCTCTCTCTCCCTCTGCCCCTCTCCCTGACTCATGCACTCTTTCTCTCTCTAAAATTAAAAAAAAAAGAAATATAATAATTAGAAGACTGAATTAGGCTAACAACAGTGTGGACTACTAAGTATAAATAGAAGAAAGTGAAGATGAATTTCGAAGGGACAATTTTGTACAAAAGTTGTACATTTATTTTACTTCCATTTCAGATCACTTCTATGTATGCTTTCTATGAAAGGAAACAGAAACTACTTGTGTTTTTGTCTGTAGGTGGGTTTTCTGAAGGAAAGGATAGAGGCCAAATTCCAATACTGTTGACACAGTTGCCTGGGACTTTGGCCTTCAGAGAGATGGTACGTGGAAGGATGCAGAGCACAACCTGGACACTAGGCCCTATGGTGGCATGAAGCACCCATTCCTTGTGTGCCGCTGTAAACCTTCAGAGGCTAGAGCAGGTGGAGGTTAGATGGACACAGAGGAGATACATGGAGCCAGAGGGAAAAGCCTCACCTATATGTCCCTTTGCATTTCCATGGCCAAGGGAGAGTCCTAGTATATATAAATAAGTTGACCAGTAAAGCAGTGATAACTCCCACCACCTGCTGATAAGTGCCTAAAACCTCACCATTCAAATGTAGGCCATTTAATTTAAAAACTCTGATATGTTGAAATCCAGAGAATTGTGTGTATTAGCAGAAGGAGGTAATGGAGCTTGAGTGGCTATAATATTTTAAGCTGTTCTAAGTTGTGCACAGCTTAGGAAAATGTGTGATTATAGAATCAATAAGAGGGCTCAAGACTGAATGGTTTAGGGTAGCTAAGAAAAAAAATTTTTTTTTTTTTTTAATTTAAATCCAAGTTAGTTAACATATTGTGTAGTAATGGTTTCAGGACTGAAACTTAGTGATTCGTCACTTACATATAACACCCAGTGCTTACATATAACACCCAGTACATATAACACCCAAATGCACTCCTTAATGCCCATTCCCCATTTAGCCCATTCCCCACCCAACACCCTGCCATCAACCCACAGTTTGTTCTTTATATGTAAGTGTCTCTTATGGTTTGTCTCCCTCTCTGTTTTTCTCTCATTTTTACTTCCCTTCCCCTACATTCATCTGTTTTGTTCCTTAAATTCCACATGAGTGAAATCATATTTGTCTTTCTCTAATTTCGTTTAGCATACATAATACACTAATTCTGCCCACATTGTTGCAAATGGCAAGATTTATTCTTTTTGATCGCTGAGTAATATTCCATTGTGTGTATGTACCACATCTTCTTTATTTGTCAGTCGATGGACATTTGGGCTCTTTCCATACTTTGGTGATTGTCCATAGTGCTGCTATAAACATTGGAGTGCATGTGCTCCTCCAAATCAGCATTTTTGTATCCTTTGAATAAATACCTTGTAGTGCAATTGCTGGGTCATAGGGAAGAAAAAAATTTAAACTTTTAACTGGGACCAGTCCTAAACTATCCACCACCAGGAGGACTTAATCCTTCAAAGAGTTAAAACTAATATGAGGAACACTATAAAAACTGACTAGGATATAGACATCCAGAATTGCACTTTTGGGTGTGGAGACTCTTAGGAACCTTATCTACTGGGGCTAGAGCACCCAGCGTTCCTATCGTTTTGAACTAAGTTGTTTTCTGTGAACATTTCCAGTGTTATAAAAGACAGTATGTAGAATCTGATGTATTGGATACAATTGAGTCTTATTCTGCCATATTTGTGTTTAATTCATGATTTTTTAATTGGATTTACTAGTATTATTTCTCAAATAGTGACAAGAGTTTTTTGTCTCAAGCAAATTTATTTAGTTACATCTTTCTAGGTTAGTAGTTCTCTGCCAAGAAAATACGGCAAAATCATTTGATAGCTTTTGCAAAATACACACACTCAGACCTTCCCCTTCTGAATAACAATTGCAAAATGGATGGGGCAAGAGGTAGTGCAGGTATGTGGTGTTAGAAGAAGCTATCCTGATAATTCCATTGCCAGCTTCTCATTTTGAAAGTTGCTGTTCTAATGGAACCAATACTGTTCAATTACCAGAAAACAAGCAAAGAGTTTAACATTGAATCTCACTTAAACTTAGCAAAATTGTTCAGTACCTTGTTGGAATAAATCCACTTTACCTTCCATGTAGATTTCATCTAGCTAGTGTCTTGCTAAAAAGGAAGTCCACGTATACAGGCAGTGAAATATACTGTGTTGATGCTTGTTAAATACCCTTCCATTTATGTACACTTGTAACTGAAATTTTATTGTCTTCCATGCTCTGGAGGATTTTGTGTATTTATTCATAAGAGTTCTGAGCAAAAGGCTGGATTTTCAAAGTTGTGCTAAGGTTTAATATCTCTTTAACATGTTCATTGAATTGTTATTTGAGGTTATTTGCGTAACATGTACTAGTCACCATTTTTAGTTTGTAGGTTAAAGTTATTATTTAAAAGTGGTAAAATTCCAAGACAAGTACGGGCTCTGTAACTTTGAGAAAAATTTATGAAGTAAAAATATTTTCTTTTGGTACACAGTTACTGTTATACAATGTCTTCACAGGGTGTAAAGGCTTGATATTTATCTGTTTTAATTACAGAGTACAGAGTATGGTGCCAGAGTACGGTTAGTATTTGTGACTAACTTAAAAGAAGTGAGTGTCTTGGTGAGAAGTTCACAAGGTTGGTAGCTATAGCTGAGTTTGGTGAACTGACTAGAGCTCCAGTCAGCGATGGTATATGTGAATGCCAAGTACTAAGAATTTCAGGAATGTAGAATTGCACAGCACTGATAAAGTTTGCTTTGTTCCCCTGTGTGACTTGACCCATTGAGAAAACGTGGTTCCCTAGGAAGTTTTAATAGTTCAAAGTCCTTAGTTAATAAAGAAAAAGGGCTCAACATAATTCAGCTTGTTTTCACCTGCTGCCTCAAAGATTAACTTTCTTAACCTTAATGGGATAGAGTTACCCTTTGCTTTGAGAAAGTAATTTATGGAGCTCTTCACATTTGTTAGTTTCAGTAAACATGACACTGTTTGTGTGGATTTTGTTTTGGTTTTGGGTTTGGTGTCCCAAACTACTAAGACTTTTGCAACCTGAGAATCTTATGGTAACTTCTTCTAAAAAATCTCAGGGAAAGGCACACCCACTGTTCTGTATTAACTTAATCTTTCACTAGACTAGGAAGCGTTTCGAATTCCTTCAGGAGAGTAGTGACCGATAGAGTTTAACCTTCAGTTTTCCTCATTTATTTTCATAAGAGAATGGGAGTGGAATTCAAAACATTCAAATTTGGAGTTAATGTGCGTCACTCTGTTGCGAGTGATAGGTTCTGTGTTTTTCCAGTGGGAAACTTTGATCCACAAACTGATCTATGCCTGTTATAGACCTCGTTATTACTTTCTATTTTTCTCCTGATTGTTGCATACTCTTTCAAAAACCAGCTGACTATACAAGTTGTCTCTGGGAGCAGATTTCAGAGCAAGAGTGGTATATAAAAGCACGTAAGTCTCTTTTTTTTAATCAGAATTTATAATGTTTGAAATAGACCTTTTATATTTTCATTGAGAGTCTAAGTTCACTTAAGTGTAGTATTTAATGTTAATGTGTACTTTATGTTGTTAACATAATTTAATTTCTCTGTTTGGTCATTTTCACTCAAAGAGTGATTTTAAATTGCATAATACGAATTGGAGCCCTATTAAGTAATTCTGCCTTGTTTATTTCTTAGCTAACAATAATGGATGAAAGCAATTTGCATATATTTTCTTAGTCTGTCACAAAATCCTACAGGAACTTGGTAGATGATTAACAAACATGAAGCTTTTTGTTTTAATATTGAGACATTTTCTAGAATATTTCTGCATTGGAATGAGAGTTGAGTAACATACACAATTACTTCTTGTGCATCTTAGAAACACCTGCTAGGAACCAGTATGCAGGTTAACAAAACAGAAAGAAGGTATATCCCTCTTGACAGTGAGCGACTGTAAACATCCTCGACTGGAAGCTGTGAAGCCACAGATGGGCTTTCAGTCGGATGTTTGCAGCTGCCTACTGCCTCAGACTTCAAGGAGCAATTATCTTGTTAACTAAAACTGAATACCTTGCTTTCTTTTTGATTCATTTTTACAGAGCTTGGGTGAAAATGGTATGAATTAAATGACTTTTAAACTATCTCTTTGCATCTTCAGAGGACTTCAGCGGGGCAGGAGGAGAGGTGCTCTGTGTATTGAATTTGCAATATCAAAAAAGAAAGGGAAAGAAAAGAAAAGAGACAAAGTATTCCTGAGAGAAGTGAGGAAATGTTTTATAGTATTTCTGTTCTAAAAAAAAAAAAAGTGTACTAGGGCAATAGTTCACAAATCACTCTAAACAGTGATTTGTCCTGCTGTTTATATGTAATTTCAAAATATGTGTTTTTTAGAGCCATTCACAAACATTTCTATGAATGAAACCTAAATTATTTGAAAACAGAAAAAAGCAAAGCCCAGAGTAAAGAGTTAATTCACTTTCACATTATTGAATTAAACTTATTTCCTCATAGGTTCAGTCTTTAAGTAATAAAGTAGTTTTCAGTTTAAAAAAGTACCTAAGATAAACCAATCTTTGAAAAATCTATTCTTGTTTAGGCTGATTTTAGGCCATTGTTGATACTGCCTCCATTCAATTGAACTGTTGATTTGTTTTATGTAATAGCACATATCTCTTTTTTTTTTTTTTCAACGTTTTTTATTTATTTTTGGGACAGAGAGAGACAGAGCATGAACGGGGGAGGGGCAGAGAGAGAGGGAGACACAGAATCGGAAACAGGCTCCAGGCTCCGAGCCATCAGCCCAGAGCCTGACCCGGGGCTCGAACTCACAGACCGTGAGATCGTGGCCTGGCTGAAGTCGGACCCTTAACCGACTGCGCCACCCAGGCGCCCCAGCACATATCTCTTAAAAGTGATACATGCATCAAATGCTACCCTAACTATATGAAGGCATCCTAATACTTTTGAAAGAATCCTGTTATGGACCTCTGTGAAGGATCCAACAACTTGTATTTTTTGTAAATCTATGTCTTATGGCAGATTTTTTAAAATATGAGACACTTAAATAGTAGAAATGAGATACATAAAAGGAGATGAAAATGGCATCCTTTGTCCTCTAAAACACTGTATTTTCTAAACATGCGTTGTTGCCATTAATGTAGAATTTATACTTATTGTTTCCTATTTAATACTCACTGATGATGTCAGTAAGAGGTGATACTGAAACAGTGTGACCACTATTTAAATTTTGTCCAGGCTACAGTTGAACATTCTCATTAGCTGAGATGGAAGGAGCATGTATAGAAGTGCCTTTAAATTTCTTTCATACATAAAGCCATCAAGTGAAAACCTCAATTAGTCATGCTGGGCCATGAGAGGTTAGTAGGCTGTCACTGGGAGGGATGAAGGCTTTCCATCTGCTAGGCCTTGAGGTCTGGAATTAAGAATGTGGCTTGTTTTTTAATAGGTAAACTTAAAACACTGAGAGCAGGTAACTCAGCTATGTCCCGGGGAACTTAACCACATTTCCTAGGTAAATTATGATAGGTTTGGAGAAATGAGTAAACTTTTCCTAGTTCTTTGACCTTCACTTCTTTAGATTCTCCTCCTATGTTATTTCATATCCCCGACCTTGCCTCATTGCCCTCTAAATTTTCCATTTCCCACCTATTTAGTTATTTGCCTCATTTAAGTGATTACATATTAGAATATTTTAGTTTGTAAAAATCACAACTTTCTCAAATATTCTTAAAGAAATATAAATCTCCAGAAAATATGCCGGATAGTTTTGAAATTAATATCTGTAATATTTTATGTCTCAGGCCCTATATTTCACTAGGAAAAATCTAAAATGCTATTTTAAAATAATTCAAAAGTATCCTGTTTATATTTGGAATAAGATCTGGATGCAATTTTTTTATTTCACAAAAATATCCAACTTTTAAAATTTACAGTGTTAGATATCTACAACTACATAGAGTTATTTGCACTTAAGTAGGATAAATTAATATTTAGCATAAATTAGAAACTGTTGCTAATTCCTTTCATGTGGTTTTCCTTCTTTATAAAAATTTTTAAAATTTTATGTTCATATCAGCATAGTAACATATCATGTATTATTAGGACATAAAACTCTTGAAATGGGCCACCATAGGTCAGTTACTGAGAATAAAACATTGTTAAAATGTGTGCTAGATAAATATAACATGACTGTTGCTGTAAAGTTTATAATGTAAAACAAAAAATAGCACCACACTGAGTAATCATCATAACTATTGCATGTTTAATTTTTGTTTGTGATTTGCGAAAATAAAAATGGGTACATCATTAAAAGGGAGATTTCTATAGGAAGTGTAAGAGGTCTAAAAGTGGCACTGGTGACTCATTTAAATGATACTAATTTTCCCTGACCATAAAACTCTAATTTGAACCTGGACTCCATTTTGTAGTGATGCTACCCATAATATTACACATGTGTAAAATCTTTCCTCTGTTAAAGAATAACTAAAACCAGGGGTGAGGACAATGAGGGCAAAGGAAGCTACATAAGAATATAGTCTTAGTAGCTATACCTGTGAAACATATCCTTGCCCAAACAGATGCTATCACAATTGCCTTGTTTTCTTTAAAACTGTAGCTAAATATTATGGTTGGGGTGTGGAGGGGAAATATCTTTCTTGAGTGGTGTCATTTGTGGTGGCTTAAAAATTATAATGTAAAGATACCAGTTGTTTTTCTGTATCAGAGTGCAACTGGAAGTTATTTTTCTTAATATTTAAAATGACTTACTGAATTCTTAAAGATGGTTCTTAGTGAACTGTTTTAGCAGTCTCACTACAGTAATGGAGAAAACTTTCTTCATATGGTACTATGTCAGAATAAATATTCTAGTTATAGAAAATATGGTTGATAGTATATGCTGTAGTTGTTTGTGTGCACTGACCAAGCTATTAAATCATTTAAGAGATTGGGTTTTTTATGATTATTGTTATTCCCCTTCATTTTTACTCTTCTTGATGGCAAAAATCCAGTAAATAAAATGAAGAAAAAAAATCTCATCCTCTGAATGTGCTATTTATTAGAAATAGTAGTCAGTGAATTAAGTATTCTTAACAGGCTTCTTCAGTTGTTACACACGAACAAGTATCTCTCACTAATACACACTTCTTAAATCTTCAGTGTGGGGAAGGTGGTGGGCAAGTTAATGTTGCCAAGTGATACTTAATCTGCCTTTCCTAATTTGTATATCTAATTATTATATAAACTTAATGATGCAGTACTTTGAGAGTAGAGGCTTTTTAATGCAAATTAAAACAAAGTAGAATGGGGATTCATTCAGCATAAACACTAAATGTGAACTTACTGTCCCCAAAGGCTTCAGTGCCCTGCATGGTTAGAGAAATTAATGAATGCACTCCTTCAGGTACCTTAACAACGGAGTAAAATCAGAATCTCTCCACAGCTCTCATTTCAAAAATGACACCATGAGATCTCACATATGAGGTACCTTACTGGAAAGAGTGTTGGAAAATATAAAATGTTATGCAATGTGGTAATGTGTCATAAGCTTGTTATTCTCAATATGCTTCTTTGCAGAGACTGAACTACATTTCTGAATTTTGGATTTGGTGTTTTTCAGCTAAGGAGTTAAACTCTGGCAAAGAATAAATGTTGATGATACATACCAGTGAAGGAAAATGTATGTAAATAAATGTCTCATGCCATAAAAGAGTAGTACTTGCAGTCAAGATTCCCACAGTAGAAATACATTTATTTGCAGGATGTGTGATGTTAATGAATAGAAACTATTGTCCTGCTTAAATGATTTATTTGCACTGAGTGTTAAGTATGTTGAAATGAGTGTGAGAATTGGTAAAAGTTATAAATTCAAATATTCAGCTTAGAGGATTGATGTTTTATACATAATACATCTTTCCAAGTGCCTATTAAGGAAATTATTTTGCTCAATTTCTTACTCTTTGTTATGTTAGATAAAATTATTTTTGGAATTACAATCTTTCAACTATGGAATGCCCATCTGGAAAATCTAATTTTGAAACATTTATTCTTTTTCATATGCTTTCAGTAGCTTTCATGGCCATATAAGATATATAGTTTTCTTTTTCTAATTTTCATTCTACTCTCTTACCCAAGTAAATATGTATTTTGCTTAAAATAAGTTCTGACAGTCAAGCATTGAATAAGAAATTAGGAAATTTGCACACTGTTCATGGGAAGAATAATGTTCAGCTGTATCTTGAACCAATCATCTAATCTTCCATAGTTTTGGGGCTGATTCTCTTGATTTCTTGAAACTTATTCCTAAATCTCTGAGTAGTTAAAATGAATCATCATGAATTATTAGAAATTCTAAAAACGTAAGGCTAATCAATTTAATCTAATCTATTAAATCTATTAAATTAACAATAGCAATTTAATATATTTATATATATAATATATATATATATATATACACCATATATGTATATATATACCATATATATATATATATACACTATATATGTATATATATATATATGGTATAGAGAAGAATCCATTCAGGTGGTTGTTACAAATTCAGTGTGTGTGAATGTGTATGATATGCTAATAGCTAATTAAAACAAGGTTTAAAATCGCTTTCAGTTTCTCACCTGAGTTAACACCAGGACTAGTAGTAGGAGAAGTTATGGTTATGTTAAGGGTTAGAAAACAAGCTCCCAGGAGGCCTATGAGCAGTCCATCCCCTGAATCTTGGATGAGGTAGCTCACTTTTCCTGAAAAAGTATAAAACTCCTAGGGTTGACTCACACTTAACACTACTAATTATTTTTAAGTTAGGGAAGAATAGGAGAATACCCATGAAAACAGAAGGATTTTTTTCTTATGAAGAGCGATTAATCTGTATCTTAAATCAAGGTATTACGTAAGGGCTACTGTGCATAAATGCTGTACTGCCCCTCTTTTGGATCCTCTTCTGAAGGAGGTCTTTATGATTCAGCTCATGCCCCATCTTCTGCTGTCCCCAGCTTTTAAAGCTGAAGCCACATCGGAGTTCTGCAAACAACCTTGCTCTATTCCTTTGCATTCCAAGCCTTTGCCTCAGCTCTTGCCTCTGCATAGATTGAATACTCTTATTTTCCTCACGTGTACCCCAAAACACATACAGCCACACACACATATGTGCATGCACACTCCTACTTTAAATATCATACGTCATGTCATTTCTTCAGGGGAAGTCATTCCTTTCTCTTCAGGCCATGGGCTCCTTCTTTGTCCTGAGATAGGAATCATAAGAAGCAGTTCATCTTGTGAGATTCTGAGGGGAGATGTATTTCAAGCAGAGGGAACAAACAGTAAGTGCAAAGGAACAGAAGTTGGATCAGGCAAAAATTATAAAGTGTTCTGGTTTGGAGTGAGCAAGATAGGGTCAGAGAAGTAAATAAGGGACAGACATTGTAGGGCCTTGTAGGCCATCTTGATGAGTTTTAATTTTACTGATAAGCATCAGATTAGTACTTGTTACTGTGAAAAGTTCTCTGAATTTTGGATTCAGTTTAACTAAATGATAGGACCTCAATCATGACCGACCCTGTCAGAATGTGGCTAATATAACTGCTTGCTTCAATAAATATTGAATACCTATTTGTATAAATAATCATGAATGTTAGGGGCTTAAGGATACAAAGTTGAAAAGGACTTGATTCCTGTGATTGCTAATAAGAGTGGGATGAGATAATGTCATGTGGACCAGAAACCCAAGATTATGTAAATTCTACCTGAGATTAGCTGCCCCTTACTGAAAAGATCTCACAGGAAATACATACTAAAAGAAAAAAACAAACAATAATGTCACCAAGTAGAGCATCATCTTCGGCCCCAGTATGAAATACAAATGAACCAGGCTACACTGGGGAATCATTTATTTCACATTCCTTTAGCCTAGAGCACTCATATCAAGCAGTTCTATTTATGAGAGCTCTTGAGTAACAGAGAGTGTCTGAGATGATGAAAGAGAAAAATAGGGACCCATCCCAGAACATACCTTACCACTTACTCTTAGGAGGAAAAACAGCCATGAGGGAGTTTGTCCAAATGGGATAAAGACAATGCCATGCCATCGTGAACCTTCAGCTGAGCCCAAGAAAGTATCAGCAACATTCCTCCTGTTTGTGTATGTATCTGAGGTAGGAGCAGGGGAGGAAGAAGGAGGAGGGCATGAAAGGGTACTAACATGCACCTCTATTCTCCCCTCAAGCAATTTTTACTTAGGTGGAGTTGGTGAAATACACGTGACATTAGTAATAGTGGTGCATCGTGTCCTAAGTAGTGGTAATAATAATGAAGTACTGGCTGACGTTTATTGAGGGTGTGCTATTGCCAGGCATTGTTCTAGATGCTTTGTATTAACTCACAGTTTAGTCCTCACAATAGTCCCATGAAGGTGGGTGCTATCATAATTTTATAGATAAAAAAACTAAAGCACAGACAGACTAAGTGATTTGCTCAGGGTCATTTAGCAAGTGGCAGAGAACCTAAAATAAAAAATAAGAAGTGATGAAGGATTGTGGAAAGCATTTGAGCTATACTTTCCTCAAGTTGAGGGTGTGAGGAAGTACAAGGGAGAGCGATGTTTGAGCGCAGGGAACGTGCATGCCAGGAAGGTGCCTGGGCTGGCCAGATTGCTGCCTGATTGGCCCCCTTAGCAGGTCATGGGGAACCAGGAAGCCATGCAGTCAGAAACTGCTGGAATATTGTGGAAGTTTTGAATATGTGGCACAAAAATATCTCTTTAAGCTTATGGCAAGCTACACTTTTAAATCGTGTTGAATTATAGGATAAAGTTATTATGCAGAAATGTTTTGTTTCCCTTGAAAGCTAGAAAACAAGGGATGGCTCTCCCTGCATCTGTAAATAGGCTGCTGTTTTTCTTTCTTTTTGTAGTTGTAAAGAATCATTCATGCCAGCGTAGTTAATGAGCTTCCGCAGCTGTTAAATGAAATTATATATTCTGTTCAACTAGGGCCTTCTAATGCTGCCATTGTCTCCTGGCCATCTTGGTGTCTTCTCTAGCACCAGGATACTTCTAAATCACAATGGCCTGAGTTGTTCTTAGTCCAGGAGATTCTGAGGTCTGGGTCAGATAAGCCTGCAGAAAGAGAGGCTATTTTAGCAAAGGTAGTCATAATAGGATGTTATTTTTCTATATCACAGCTGCCCTCTTCAATAAGGACTGTGAGGAATGCTAGAAGGGAACTATTCACAATTGTCTAAAAAAGATTTTTAAAGCAAAATTCTTATCCATCAAATTATACACAGACACTAACTTTCGGTCTTCCAAGTAGGGCACTTAACCAACTGCATAGATAGCTCTGGCTGAGGGATTTGACTGTGACTTGCTTCTTCTCTTCCTTCATGATGTTTCTTTGTTCCACACTTGTCAGAAGTGGAGCTTCCTGGTCAGGTCTTTTAGTATATGTTTGAAGATTTTCCAATCCCCCAGACTATTATTGCTCTAAATTTAGACTTTCACATCTAGTCTTCCTCAACTGTTTCTCTGAAATGCTCACTTTCCTCTTATGCACTCAAAAAATAATGTCACCTCCCCATGTGCCACCAGGAAGTCATTCCTCATTCTCATGCCACTGGGCTCCACTCTGGATCTCTGATATGCAGCCTGCTGACCTCTCCTGGACTGTGCTCAGTGGGGGTCTTCGCCCTGCTGTGGTAGTGGGACTGGTTGTTCCAGATTGCGGCTAACTGTACAAGTTTCTCTCACTGTGTGGGATTTACAAAACTCCATTGCTTCTTCACAAATGCCCCTTTTTTCCAAACACCTAATTCTCTCTCCTTCTCCATTGAAAGATGTTTGGATTTCTTTCCACAATATATGGAATATATATATTTCTTTCCAAAATATATGGTATTATTGTACCATATATTTACCACTGGAAAAAATTATTTGCTAGGCAGTATTTGACCATCTACTGCATGAAAAACCTAGTCTATGGCTTCTGGGTTAGCATAAATAACTAGTTAAAAGTTAATCCTGGTGAAATATTAATTTAACCAATTAAATGATACCTAAGAGTTGAGCAAAGGAGAACCAGTGAATGAGCATAGGAAACAAAGATGCATATGAATAGATGCATGCAGACATATGGCAGCTACATATACTTTCCATTTCTTTGCCTTCCTGACTCTTATAAGGCCATTCCATAGGTGGTCAGCCGTTTGTTATTTACTCATTTGAGCTGTTTGCATAATAGGTGCCATTAATCTCATTGTGTTAATCTGATCATCAATTATATCCATCTGCTCCTAACACCACAGCAATATGTACATTCTCTTGTAAGCTCTTGTGCATGCCTTCACTTTTATTGAAGAGGAAATTTATTTCAATTAAAAGTGACGAAAATATTTTTGAAGAGGAAAAACATTGATTAATAAAAAGAGAAAGCCATGAGAGCTTTTCATGCCTTGGTCTCTATTTATATTACTAAGGAGATGTTAAAAATACAGTCTGGAGCCTAGCATATATTCTGTTACTGGAGCATAACTGCCACTTCTGAAATATTGCTTAATAACATGTTTTCAAATAATCTGATGCCATCTCTGCCAAATTAATCTCTGAACTAATGAGAGTCCTTTCTGGGCTTTACAGATCTGCCTAGAGATATGTAATAAAAGGTTTATACTCTAGGAATGCTACAGTGATAGTATTTATGTGGCTTGGCTAGAAATAGTTGCTCTCTTAACATGGTGGGTGTTTAAGATGAAGACTGTCCCTGGCATTGTACAGCACAGTAAGAACATTGGCCTGCTGACTAAACAAATATGATTGCCAAAGTGAATTATTAAATTCCAACTGTCCTCACTTGCTAGAGAATTTCACTCCTTTTTCTCCCACACAGCTTCCTACTTTTTATTAGATGAATAGTTTTCAGCTCTTGCAAATAATTGCTGTATTTTGCTAGTCATTACTGCAGCAGTTTCCCACTGTTTATATTTTGAAACTTGCACTTGGAAGAGTCCCGTTGAAGCAGAACAAATAAATATGTGTGTGCATCTGTGCAAATATTTATCTAAAATTTCATTATTAAAAGTCCCAGTGAACTTTCAGTCTAACCACTGTGCCTTGTATCACTTTTGAGACAGTCACATCATCAGGCTACTGTTACTTTACTAAACATGGGTGACTTCATTCCAGTGTTTCCTTTAGAGGACTATTTGGGAGACTCCCTTCCAATAGAGGAAGTGGGTTGATGAGGGCCAGTGTTCTCATTCCAGATCCTTCACATCTCTGAAAAGCTGCATCCTTTGTAGAAAATAGATCTGTATGTGTGCCAAAGTGTAACCCTGATGTTCATCAGGGGAGGGAGAGGAGGTCACATATTCCTTGTCTGTTTCAGCAGTAATCCTCCCATTTGGCAAGAGTTTGAGAGGAAGTATTTAACAATGGGATTTTATAAAATTCAATGTAGTAAAGAATGTTTTTATATTTGAATAGATCTAAGGAAGTTTTCTTTTTCTCCCCCCTGATAAGTGGAGGGTATTTAAGGGTAATGGTATCTGTGGATTTGTTGAGAGGATTTGGCTCTTTTATTGAACTTTGTGGAATAATTATTTTTCCATTTTATCATTTCCATGAAAGGTAATCCTCAGAATAAAAAGCTGTAGTCTCTTCATACTGATCTTAAATATTTTGCTTAAGGGGAATTGGTGAGGAAATAACAGTCTCTCAGGAAGGTTTAAAACTGTGATTTTATTCAGCAACCAGAGCTCTTTTAATGTCTCCCACCATGCTAGAAACTATGAAGTTATTTTCTTTTGCACACTCAAAAGTATTTTTAAAGTCTTAAACCCAAATAGCTTTATGTTAAAAATAAAAAGTTGCACAAAGTAGAGGAAATGATGCTCTTGTCATCATCCCCTGTTTGCTTCCAACCATGTGAGGACTTCAAAGGCTGAAGGCACGTTTTCTAGGTCTAGGGCACCTATCAGATAGGGTCAAATGGTTAGTTAGCAGTTACAGTCGAAAGAGGCCATCTGCTGAGGAATAAAGATAGACCTCTTTCCTCTAAGATGCACTAGGTTTATAATCTAGGATAAAAAAAATGGTGTAGGTCTTCATTAGCCAGTAACCCATGTCACCATAATACAGAGCAATAGTTACCCAAAAGTGTTTCAGTGTCTGCTACCAAAAAAAAAAAAAAAAAAAAAAAAAAAAGGAAGGCAAAATAATCACTAATGCAAATTTTAATTTATTATACAGTCTATTTAGACTTTGTTAATATCTAGTCTTTAAAGTAATTTTAAGCAGATATATTTGGCACAAGATCATCAGAACATCACAAACCCTTCCTCTTATTAGGGACATTAAGTTACTTGGTCCACATCCCTGTCAAATGGCAACTCCATCAATTGGTCATTCAGACAATATTTCATTATCTCCTGATCTCCTATTTTGCACATAAAAAATTCATCCATTCATTTGATAGGTGTTTACTGAGCCCTTCACACAGAGATATGGCAAAGAACAATGCAGCTTCATTTCAAGGAGTTGGTGACTTAAAAGGAGATAAAAACATGAGAATTATTGATTGCATGAGAGAACCTGTGGTGGAAGTCATGTTGAGAGTTTTAAGAGGAGGGGTGTACAGAGAAGGTCTATTTAACTTAGTGTGAGAATCAGGAAACAGTTCACAAAACTTTTTGAACATATTGAAGGACAAGCAGACCCTAGGTGAGTGGATGAGTTGAGCAGATACAACAGAAAGGTAAAGAGCACTTACAAAGGGTGGAGGTGTGGAGAGCAGAGCCTACTTAGGAAGAGCAACTGGTGGATCATGCTGCCCAAGTAAGTGTGAGAGGAAGACCGTGGACATAGCTGAGGAATATGACATTTAAAGATGAGCAGCAAAAGATGCCAGGAAAAGAACCAGGAGAGGAGGAGGAAAATGAGGCCATAGGTATAGAGGGAGTAGAGAATTCAAGAAGGGAGAAGTCCAGAGTATCAACAGCTTCACAAAGATGAAAGAATGTTAGCCTTGAACAGGAGAGGCGTCTTTCCTGTAAATAAGAAAAGATGAGTGGACATAGAACAGACTTGAGCTGGGACACAGTAATGTACTTTATGACAGAATGAACCAGATGAAGTAGGGAGTGAGGTAAGTCACGCCTGAGAGGGATGAAAATAGGGAGGAGGAGCAGGTTTGAAGAAGCTGCTGTGAGCATAGAAAAGTTGACAGAGGAAGCTATTCTGTGCTTCACTGAGGGTCAGCTGAGATTAGAGGCCATAAATTTGGAGAGACATGTATCCACTTGTTAGTGTCACTTTTTCCAGACTTAAATTCAAAATCCAAATATAGGCACAAAGGATGGGAGAGTATTATGCATTGGAAATCCCACCTGAGAAAGAAATGTGCCATTGGTTTGGGGCACCATCACTGTCACTATAAGGGGAACATGATGTTGTATGCAACTTTGGGCTATTTTGATAAATTATATATTTGGCTTATCTAGAAGCAGCTGTTGTAACCCCCTGTCCTCCTGTCAGCACTCAAGAGTCTTTGGTTGTGCCATGACCTCAAAGTGCCAAAAGTCCACAGATCTGGCTTGGCTCAGTAGAGTTTGGAGTGGAATGTTACATTTCTGTGACTTCTCATATTTATTTCCCTCTCTTCTCAAGCATTACAGGCTGACCTGTATACTTCAGTGCTTCACCGTGTACAGTAGTATCTGATTTATTTGACCCTATTCAGGAATGAACTGATCCGCATAATTTCTAGATAAGTGAATTATTTCCCATTTAAAACTAAAACTAAAGACAATTTCTAAGATGTATTAACATCGGTCTCTATAAAGAGAGTAATGGACCTTATTTATAGCAGTTTCTTGATGACTTTGGGCCATGGCTATAAATATCAATTAGTGGACCATGTATGCCTGTTGAGTGCATTCAAGCCTCTGGGTTTTGTTTGTTTGTTTGTTTGTTTTCAGTTTTGGTTTTGGGTGTTTAAGAGTTTTGAGGGGTCATTTCCTTGATAATTAGTCTGCCAAATCACATATCTTACATTGTTTTCTGACTGCTAATCTTCTGAGTAGCAAGGATTCCATGCCTGATACTTCTGTATCCCACATAGCACCTAGAACAATGCAAATGGAAGCTCCATAAATACTTGGATAATTTCTAAAGACAGCACAATTCTCTTAATGTCGACAAAATCACATTAGCTTTTTGGGGAGCAGTCATCAGTATTATCCAGGTTGGGCTTAACGTCGATTAAAACTCATTCCTTTTTTTGCATGAATTGCTCTTTTGCCCCAGTTGGTACTTGTTTGGCTCAATCCCTGAATTTAAATAGGTATTTACATTTATCCATAAGACAACCCAAGAGCAGCAGTTATGTCACCTTCACTGCATAAGAAATATCTTAGAAATGTTACCTAATTGTTAAGTTAGATTCAACCTGTTGCACTAACCTGTCAAAGTCCTTTTGGATTCTGGTCCAACAGAATTTTATGTCTGATTGGGAAAGCCTTCATTCTCTAGTTTAACTAAAGATACTGATAAAGATTAAAATTGTTGCATACGAAATGTCCATAATCCTGGCTCTCAGGGCTCTCCTCCAGGTTGATCTCTTGCAGTCCTCGGTTCCTTTGGGGTACAGTTGTTGAGCAGTGAATCTTCCTGATTGTGTTAGGATCCAGATTAAATTTCTCCATAAGTACATGAAAGACTTGGTCAAATACACTTTGCCCAACATATTTTCTCTGTCTGCCTGTTCAGTAATCCTATCAAAAAGGGAAGAAATAAAAATCAACACCCCTATTGTACTAATAATACCTGCCTGCCTTCTCTCCCGGGTCCTTCTCAGAAAAGATAAAAGATAATTTTGGATTCCAGAGGATTTCAGACATTGGTGTATTCATTTAATAAACATATATTAAGCAGTTATTCTGAACTGGACTCTTGTGCTAAGAGTTTAGGATACAGCTGAACAAGTCAGACATTGTCTCTGCCCTCCCCAGAAATGTCCATTATTGCCTGGATGCTCTCAAAGAAGCTGATGGGTGGGGCTTGAGTGTAAAGCAGCTGTTCTAAGTAGTAGACAGACCAAAGCTGGGAAGTAGCATGTGCAGAAGTGGAAGTTTTTCAAGTTACTGAAATTATAACATAAAATATGGTGCCAAGGTCTGGAGAGATTGGGAAACTGGCTGAACTATGAAACAAATAAACCCTAAGAAATTGAAATTTGGAGCAGCTTGTTTTCTAAAACATTTGGTGTTAATAGACTTCACTCTAGTAATTCAAGTGCATACTACGGATAACTTTCACACACACTGGTTAACATGCTATAAAAATGCCACTGTCATCTGAAGTAAATGTCTTTTGAACTTAGAACTGCCATGTAAGAATTTCGATTCTTTTGCCACAGAGGGAAAAAAGACCTAGCAGAACAATGAATCAATTTTTTACTACATTGCCTAAATCTAATGTTCTTCAGAGAGTTTTCAGAGAATTACTTTCGCAACATCCATCTCTCCCACTGTTTCTCCAAAGGCCTCGTATTAATCATTTCCTGAAAGTCCTTCTTTGTTTAGGTGTGTGCTACACCTGGGCTGACTCTTACACAGACTTCAAAGTTAATCATACCCCATGCTAGGATCTCAAAAGGACCATAGGTGGAGAAACATAAGATAAACGGCCCAAGACCCCTTACCCTAGCTCCATTCCTTTTCCCATTTGCCAGTGCAACTTATTCCTGAGTCTAAGTTTAGTAGCCCCACTAGAAAAGACTGCATGAAAACAATGTTCATTCTTCCTTTGGAGCCCACTCCTTTCAGGAGCCTATGTGTCCAGCTTCCCTTCAACCCTTAAGAGATCCCATAGGCCAGGGTGTTTGTGCTCAAACCCAGAAGTTACGTGTAAGACAGAAGGGAAAGAAATGTTTTCTTTTCCTCTTACTTTGTATATGTCCTGCTAGCCTCTACTTCCCTTTTCATGAAAAATCCTTGTTTCTCTATATAGTAGCTTCTGGCATAAATGGATGTAACACTCAGATGTGGAAACTTACCTAAATGAAATTGGGCAAATATGTGACACCAGATATAAACACGACTCACTCCCTTGCTTCATTTAGTCTTGCTTCTTTTAGTTTCAGTAAGAAAGGCCTTACCTGACCCCCACCTCATTTAAATAGCACTCCCTTCCAACTGATCACTTAACCAGCTATACTTCCCTTGAAGCGTTTATCACATCCGTCAGATTATATGTTAATTTCTTAACTGACTTTGGCTCTTCACAGATACCCGGAGATCAGGGACTCACTGCTATATCCCTATAGTCTAGAACAGTGCCTGGTACATAGTAAACCCTTAAAATTTTTAAAGGAAAAACGCCTATTAAATTTTGACAATTAAGGGGCACCTGGGTGGCTCAGTCGGTTAGGTATCCTACTCTTGATCTCGGCTCAGGCCATGATCTCACAGTTTTGTGAGTCCGAACCCCACATTGGGCTCTGTGCTGACAACGTGGAGCCTGCCTGCTTGGGAGTCTCTCTCTCCTGTCTCTCTACCCCTCCCCAACTCGTGCTGTGCCCCCCCCCAAATAAATAAACATTTTAAAAAAACTTTTTTTAATTTTGACAATTAAGAACATTGAGGTTCATCTTAATAAGGGAGGTGCTGTTATCATTATCTGTTTTAAAACTTAGTATATTGAAGTTAAGAGCTTTTCCAAGGTCACACAAGTGGTAAATGGAACCAACATCCAAACTCAGACCTGCTGACTCTGTTTATTCATATGACCCTATAAAATGTCTCAAAATAGAGATAAGTTAATTTTATAAATATTTATTGACTTGTCTTTATAGGAAAACCATAGTAAGCATAAAGGGCAGTGCATTAAACTTTATTTATCACAAGCGACTGCTTATCATATGTCAATGTCTTATCAGAATGAATAAGGCCAGAATATCAATTATAATTAATCTGAAGTTTACACATCAAGCGCTCCAGTTTTTCTCCAGCAGCTCTTAACATGGAATATTTATGAAAAAGAAATGGCCAATTCAATTTCACTTTTCATTTCTTTTGTCTAATTCTAAGGTAACTAACTTTTCATTCTTTGACCTTTAATTCGTGTTGCGGTATTTTCCTCCCCTTGGATAGAGAGGTGAGAGAGTGGGGAAACATATCTTTCATGTTTATAAAGTATGCTGCTTCCAAACCCGCAGATGTCTCTTGCTTCCCTAGAGACACTCGGGCGCTGGTGGTTAAGCAACTAGATTTGGAACCACTCAGATTTTTTTTTAGGCATCTGAACTTTTTCTTGCTTCCCTTGCAAACTCCCCAGTCTTTAGATGAGTTGGAAAGGTTATGTACAGTTCTCAAGTGAATTTTCAGATGATAGAGTTTCATTTTTTCTTCACAGATTTTCTTGGGGGGAGGAGACAGTAAACTGGGCCAAAAGTTTTGATTTCGCAAAGATAACAAGATAACATTCTTTTATCGTAAGACCTTTTTTTTACTGAATTACAACTGACATACAATATTGTGTTAATTTTAGGGATACAAGATAGTGCTCTATTTTTATGCATTATGAAATGATCATCATAACAGGTCTAGTTACTATTACCATGCAAAGTTATTACGATACTACTGGTTATATTCCCCGTGTTATACATTACATCCCATCACTTTCATAAGACTTTTTATCATAGTTTATTTTTTTCATCTGAAACATACTTTCAATTTTAATATAATGGAAAAAATGAAGATCTGTGATTAATCTATGTGTGTAAACACAATTTGACATAGAGATTAAGTACCATTGTAACAAAGTCACAAAATATTTTACTACTATTTGCTTTTAAAAATTAAGCACATTTTCTTCTTTGCTTGATTCTACTGGGTTCTGTTTTGTATCAAAAGAAGACATTCTGTCATGTCAATATACAATAGCAGCAAAAAACTGCACAAGGATACCACCCTCGGTGCTACTGAAAAGAAATCATTTTCAAAAGTTTTCTTAAAATATATGGAGTCACCTATTCAAGTTTCATTGAATATAATCAGCCACCTGAGAACTTTTTATATTTTTGCTACTATTTTAAAACCACAGTCAATTACTGTGTGGTGAGCAAACATCTTTTATTTGAATGACCTAAAAAGAGTATTACGTCATTTATCTAAATTTCATCATTGTGAGGCTAGGTGCTCTTATGTACTTCTTTGTTTTCTTAAAAAATTATTGAAACACTGAGGAAATATTAACCAAAATGTTCCCAAATAAAAATGATTATGATATTATTCATACCCAAATATTTTAGTTTTTGCCTATTAATTTATGGTGTCTCCCATTTTGTGCAGATGCAGTCATGTGGTATATTGAAAGTAGATTATGCCTTTAAAAAATATTATACTTATATTAATCACTTAAATGACTATATCATGTTTCTATACCACATTGTACCAAATTACTGTACTGTTAAAATTGTTTTCATTTTGATGAAAATATAGTTTCATCAACTCAAAATATATATCAAAATAATAGATTTTTATTTCCATATAGTTTTTCATTCTATCACTTCAGTTTTTTCTATCACTTTATTTTTTATGGGAGACTAAATTAGGCAATTTCACCAAGTCCAAAACAGATTTTTTCACTACACATGAATATAACAGATTTGCTGGGGGCCACGCCTGTGCTGTGTATATGTTTAAATGTTGCTAATTTGGTAGTTGCAACATGCTAACTCCAAAAATTCATTTACTTGAATTTCTTAGTTACAAAAAATTCTAGTGATTTCTATTTTATTATTTGTACTTATTCTTTTGGTAGTTATGTACTGATATGTGGAAGCAGGCATTTCTTGACTTCATTATTGCATACTGAAACATTGATAGGCAAGGAATAATAAAGACATTGCATGATTCCCCAGAGAATTAACTTGATATTTTATATAGTACCCCATGAAGTTATAAGAGACTATAAAGTATCCAGATACATCTGATCCTCTTGTACTTTTATAGACATAAAGCTTTTAGAACCAGAGTATACTTCTGTTCTTTCATACTTCCTCTGCTTAGGATGTGCGTGTTTACGTAGATGCTGAGAGAAGTAAATCTGAGTTTAGATCTTAACTTTTGTGTGATTTTGAGCAAGTTTGAACCTCAGTTTCCTCATCTGTGTGGGTTTATTTACAACACTATGTTAATTTGCATTTAGCATGTGGCTTGGAATGTGAAAAGCACTCAGAAGTGTTAGCTATTACTATTAATGTCTAATCAAACATGATAACCCTAAACTGTTATGTGGCTTATTCAGATAATTCAGAGGAATTAACTTTTTAAAGTTTATTTATTTATTTTGAGAGAGAGAGGGAGAGGGAGGAGCAGAGAAAGAGGGAGGGGTGGGGAGAGAATCCCAAGCAGGCTCCACGATGCCAGCACAGAGCCCAACAAGGGGCTCTATCTCACAAACCACAGTATCATGACCTGAGCCGAGATCAAGAGTCAGACACTTAATTGACTGAGCCACCCAGGCACCCCTGGAATTAATTTTAATAAATGCATTTTCTTTTTCTATTTGGGAAATTAATAACATTCAACATTAACAGTAATTGATGGCATTAGACCCTCAAACATGCTGTACTAGATGTGTTTCCTAAAGCAAATCTAAGTGATGAAAGCATGCTCTCATCATCATGAAGTGCATGTAATGCTTCTGCCTATCAACAGGGAGGATTGTGCACCAGGTAGTATACTGTAATAAACATAAGGGTTGCCCATTATGACTTTATAACCTAAAAGACAACACAGTGACAATAATAGAGACTGTTGCTCTTTCATAAGTTGATATAAATAAATTGTAACAGACTTCATTTAATAAGAGACAAACTGTAACAATGGGTAATAAGCTGAACAAATTAAAGTCTATGCAAAAGGAAATATAGAAGCCATAGTGGACCACAGGACAAACAGTAATCAAGAACTCAGGCATCCTGCTGAATAGTAGGAGTGTGAGCTGTAAAGTCAGGCAGACCCAAATCTGAACTTCTCCATCACTTACGAGCTCTGTGACTCTGGATAACCTCACTGAATCTCAGAAGAAGGGGAAAAAAACTGTTCATTTAAGTGCACCATTTGTTGCCCAATAGACACATAGTAAATAATTCTTTGATTCTTATCTTCCTCCGTTATTCACAAAAGTAATGTGAAATACATACCAACCATAATATATTTGAAAACTGGCCAATGACTCCTTCAACATCTTCATCTAGCAGTATATAAGAGAACTGGAGTTACTAAATTTGGAAGTCCATTTAAAAGAAATGAATGTTCTTCTTTTCTAATGTAAGCATTTCTAATATAAGCGTATACATTTCCCTCAACATATCTTAACCGCTTCTCACAATTTTGATGTTATATTTTCATTTTCATTCAGTTCAAGATACTTTCTTATTCCCCTTGTAATTTCTCTAATGACTCATGGCTTATTTACACAAATATTGTTTAATGTCCAAATATTTGGGGATTTTATAGATATCTTTTTTTTATTTTTAGTAAGGGAACATATTCTGTATAAATGCATTCCTTTTCACTGTATTGGGATTTGTTTTATGGTTCAACACATAGTCTATTTTGATTAATGTTCTGTATGTACTTGAAAAGAATATGTGTTCTGCTGTTGTTTGGTGGAGTGCTCTATAAATATCAATCAAACTGGTTTGTTTCGTAGTTTTGTACAACTCTATCATCACTAATTTTCTGTCTATGTGTTCTACCTATTACTGAAAGAAGCATTACTTAAGTCATCAACTATAATAATAATTGTCTATTTCTTCTTTGAAGTCGGATAGTTTTTTGCTTCATGTATTTTTGAGTTCTATTATTAGATATACATATACTTATTGTTATAAATCCCTGCTGTATTGATTCTTTTATCAATATGAAATGTCTTTCACTCACATAATACTTCTTGAAGTCTATTTTATCTGTTCTTGTTGTAGCCAGTGAAACTTACTTATGCATACTGTATATCTTCCCAACCTTTTACTTTCAAGCTGTTTGTGTTTTTATATTTAAAGTGTATCTCTTACAGATAGCTTATAGTTGAGTCTGGCTTTTTTATACATCTTGACCCAATAATATGTACCTTTTGATTAGAGTATTTAGTACATTTACATTTAATGTAAATAGTGATATAGTTGAATTTGGGTCTGCCCCTTTGCTCTTTGTTTTCTATTTGTGTCATGTATTTATTGTTCCTTTCCTGCCTTCTTTCATGTTAAACAAATATTTTCTAGTATGTCGTTTTAATTATGTTGGCATTTATAGCCATATTTCTTTGGTTACAATAAAGATTATAATATGCTTCTTTATTACAATCAACTTAAAATTATTGAATTAACTTTGGAGATTATATACCTATGTAGGTATGTATGTATACATATATGTATATATATATATATACATATATGTATATATATATACACATATATATATACATATATATATAACCTATAACTCTATAGTTTCATTTAGGTCCCCTCAATCCTTTGTGCTGTTGCCACATATATTACATATATATTTTTTAAAACCCAAAATACAGTGTTATACATTTTGCTTTAAGCAATCATGTGTCTTCAAGAAATTAAGAGATGAGAATTATAAAAGTAATATTAAAATCCCTGGGTAGTTATTAAAATAAATTATGTATCTAAAATCTTATAATTCATAATTATAATATTAATTTTGAGAATTTCCAACTGTTGTTTCTTATTACTTTAAAAAGTGTCCCAAATATCCAGTAAAGAACAAGAAAAGTACTAGGCAATCAACCAGACTCACTTGTTCTCTGATAAAATCTTAGTCAAACCATACATGATTATTATCCTGGACTTCAGGTTTGCTTCCCAAAAGGCAAAACTGAAAATATGAAATATTTGACCTCCAAAGATCTATTTATTGTATTTTAGGTCATTTAACATGCATTGTCATTAATTGTAATTTTCTAAAAGTGAAGGCTTAGGGCGATCCATTTTAATTTAGTTTAATTTAATAACTATAGTTTAATAACTATGAAAAATATATGGAAAGCCTTGTAAGATAGTACTTGTTTGTTTGTAATGTACATTTCTTTCCAACTGAGTAGAGAACCAACATTGCTTTAGGTTACAGTGACACCTGGTGGTACTGTTTTTTAGAATATTTTCTGAGTTCATCTGTTTTGTCTGGGGACTTTCTTTAAGTAATCATTTCATCAGCTAGGATGTGCCTTAAGAGGACTCTCTCTTCCTGGCCCTATATTCTTTTCTGTGGCAGGGATACTTGAGCCAGAAGCACTACTGACAAGAGCAGCCAGTATCCCTTACATTTCCCACCTTGGGCAAAAAAAGAATAAAAGAGATCTGTGACCTTGAACAGGAGAAAACTAAGGCAGAAAGAATAAAGACATTGTTACATGTTAAAATTGGAACTATTAAGACTAATAGCATGTTATGAAGTATTTATACAGATATATATTTATTAAGAGTGAACTTGGCATACCCCATGAGATACATCTGTATTATTTTATCATTTTATAGATGGAAAACCTGAGGCTCAGAGAGAGTTTTAGAGAGTACCCAAAGTCACAGAGTACCAATTTGGTTAAATCTGTAGAGAGGTGAGAACTCCACTTGAACCCTCTTTCTAATTTTGTGAGACAGAATCTTCATTTTAATTTAAAAATTAAATCTGTGTATATAGATATAATTTTATATAATGTGTATAATATATATTATTTAGATAGTGAGTACATTCTCTTTTTAAAAAAACCAGTTTATTGCCAATAAAGTTGAAATTTTTTTCGATAACCAGCCCTAGTTCCTTCTTCCTTTCCCCATAGGTCACTACTGCTGTCATTTTGGTGTGTAGCTTTCCAGAAACATGCCCCCCAACACACACATACACATCCTTTGTATTAAATGTAGGGATGGGTTGTGTGTTTGGTACATAAAAGAATTTGGCCAAAGAAACTTTATTCTGGTAAAACCTCTTCAGTGGAGAGATTAACCTCATCAAAATATGAAGTCGTGCCACTAAGTATTATAACATTTTGATACTCTACAGCACTGGCAGTTATTTCTAAAGTTACTTCAGATGTCTGTAGTAAATATTTAAGATTTAACTTAAATATTGGCAGGACCACCATTTGAGTTTTCTAATGAACGTTCCAGTGGAAACACTGCCAGAATAACTTCTCTTCTGTTACAGTATGACACTCCCATTACTATGGCTGGAGCCAAAATTAGAAGACTTTTAAACACAGGACCCACAATTATTTATTGCAGCTGAAGTTATCAGGATAACAAGTGGTTTCTGTGAGTAAAGCTGTGCTCACAGAATATATGGGAAGAGGACTCCAAAAATTGCCTTTAAAAAATGTTTTTGAGCCCAGTTTTTCTACCACTTTCATTGAAAATTTGCATACTTAACAGGAAACTATACTGATAGGCAGTTAAAATTATTAATTCACCCACATTTTCTTATCTGGGTACAATAGCTTAAATGAAATAGTAAATGTAAAGGGTAAAAAAGTTAAAGGAATTAAGAACCCAAAAATTTTTAAGGAAAGCATAATTGAATAGGTTACATCACACTGACAGGTCTCCTAACTCTCTTTGAATCTACTTATAGCATTCTACACAAAGATGACACAAACTATTGGCTATTCCCTCACAACTATAGAATTTATTAGATTTTAGATTTAAGCTATAGTGACAGCTTGAGACAGAAACACTTCAGCCACAGATTTAAGGGATAGGACTTTGGGGAGCAGGGAGAAGAGCTTTTTCTCCAGGATAAACATGAGAAGGTTAATTAAAGAAGGAATGGACTTTCTAGAGCAAATGATTTGAAAATAAAACCATGGAATTTTTGCATTGGATAAATCTCCCAACTCATAAAATGTCTTAATTTTATGAAGATATTCTGCACCTATATCTATTTTAAAGTCAAAATATTATTAATTATCCATGTATTGTAACATGGTAAAAAAGTAGTCTACACTTGTAGTTTTCCTTTAGGATCTCTGATAAATACAAACTAGAATAAGTTAGAGTAGAGTTACTATAAGTAAAAGAAGCTGAAAATAGAGTGCATATCACAACATTTTAATTATGATTGTCTGATAGTTGTTTCCTGGAAATTTCTGTATAGTCCATTATTCATTGAGAGTATGTTGGTCACATTGTGGGAGGTTTGGATTTAGTTTTCAACTGAAGGAGAGAGGTGATGGCTTCCTATTAAATTTTCATCTCAGAATGCGCAAAATGAAAGGAGAATGGAAGGTGAAATGGCAAGTATATGGCCCAGACTAGAGAAGAGAGCAGGTGGCAAAGTAGCTTGTGGAGATAGGCAGGTAGAATAAGATGCAAGCAGGCATCCTCACCAGGGAATTTGCAACAGCTTAAAATGCAACAATGATAGGATATCTGGAGCTTGACTAAGAATTAATAGGGCAATGATAGGGCAAGACATGAAGAGTTGAAAATCCTGAGTACACAAGATACATTAAGCATTGAAAGTAGTAATAATGATTTTTCTCCAGTCAGTCATCCATGGTACTATGGAGCTCCTACATTTTGACCTAAAAAGTGAGATTTGGAGAAGGCTACTGTGTGTCCTGAAAGCTGATGGGTACTATTGCAGATTTTATTTTAAATCAGATAATAAATTAAAAGATTTTTAATACAAAATGTACCAAATGTAATCAGATATAATATACACTTGAAATAAATTTATCTTTTCATTTAGCGCTCAAAGGGACCAAATTACTAGTTTATCAGAGATGGGTTCTGTGTGACTAAAATGACTGTTAAATCAGAAGCCCTACTTGAAAAGAGTAGATTTCTTGTTACGACAGGACCTTCTCTGACTTGTCTTTGAGTGGTTAAAATAATCATTTTATGTAGCTAAAATTGTTTTAATGACTGTATTTAGTTAGGGTGTGGTTCTTCCCAGTTAGAACATTGTAAACTCTTAAATGATTATTCAATAGTCAGAACCAACTATTAGGGTCATTTCCTTTCTTTCTTGTCCATTTATAAACTGTTTACATGCACTTCTCCTCCACACTGTTTGTACCCTGATTTTTCTTCATTTGGAATCCATCACAAAAAAAATTAAAATAAATGAAACTTCCATCATGAAAAGTTAACTTTCCAAAAGGTTTTGCTGTCATTTAAGAAAAGATTGCTTGTGATGCAGTAATTTATCTTCTTAGGTATAAGTTCCTTGGAAAAAGTAATGGAGCCTAACCTTGAATTATTTGGGAGTTTAAAAATAAATTTTCAGGAACTGGTTAAGTACTCGTTATTTATTTAAAACCCAAATAATCATCTTCAAATTGTTAACAAATTGCCAGGTGGCACATGGCATCATACATTTACTCATTCATTCATTCAGCACACATTTACTGGGAACCTCCTATGGTGCCAAACAAACATGTTGTAAAAATATTTCAATTAAATGAAATGAAGTGAAATGAAACATAGTGTTTTATAGAGAGATAGGCAAGCAAATAATTGCAATAAAGCTCAAGTGCTGTGATGGAGGAATATTCAGAGTACCCTGATGGTCAAAAGGAGGAATAAACAGTTCCTCCCCAGGCAGGTGGAAAGGCACTGATATTAGAGCTGGCAGTGGCCAGAGGAGGCTTCAGAAGAGAGAAGACTGGATTTGGGGTTTGAAGACTGTGTGAGCATTCGCCACCTGGAGGGTAAGTGGAGGTGCAGAAGCAGGAGAAAAAAGAACAGGCTTATATGATTCAGTCCTTCAAAATGTCTTCATCCCTTCAGTTATAACAGAATTAAACATTCCTTAAATGTGAACTTAAGAAATTCCCAGCCCGGATCCACTCAAGGTGTCATTGGTATTCTTCTGAGCTCTTTCCTTTACCACCCCTCTTCATATCCATTCCCTCCTGTGTGAAAGGCCTTGTCACCCAAACCAGACCTGGGAATTACCCAGACTTCTCCATCTCCTCAAGCAGTCATTCACTGAGTTCTGTTCTTTTTCTAATTTCCCATATTTATTTTCTGTGGGTCCTTACTACTACTTCCCTAATTTAAGACTCTCATCCTCTCCTCTATGCAATTAAACCTTATTTTCCTTATCTGCAGCCTTACGTTAAAGTACAGGCATGGTCATGCCACTTGCCTGCTTATAATCTTTCACTGGCCTCTATGGTCTGGAGATAATGCCCACATTTCTTAGCCTGGCATATAAGGACCCCCATCATTTCCCACTCTGATCTACCCCCTAGCCTCCCCTTAAAAAACCTTAATTCTTGCAGGTCTCAGCATACATCATCTTTGTCTTTCTTTCTCCAGCTTTGTAACTGTTTTTTCTGGTACGTTTAAAACTACACTATCCCCTTTCCTGCCCACCCCTTCCAAACCCATATTAGCACCATCTCAACCTAGCCAACCTTATTCAATCTTCAAGATTTGGCTTAGGTTTCAGTCAATTCAGTAGTGTCATTCTGACCCACCACAGCACTTGTCACTCTTATAACAATGGTTATGTGTCTGTATGGAATATTAGGCCATGTTTTTCTCCAGGGCAAGGATGATACCATTCATTTCCCATCACTCAGAATTTAAAACATGGTTGATAAATGACAGGCACTAACAAATGTTTGATAAATGAATGATGAACAATATCCAGTAATAGTTTGAAATTAGGTGCCACTTTGGTTTACAATGTGATGTGGAAGGTTGTTTTGTGATATATAGTATTGATGGTTTTCTTTTTCACCAAGTGTTTAGTGCATCATAGATCAATATAACAAATGAGGTCCAAGCACCAGTCGAATAAATCATTTTTAGAAAAGAACTTTAGATATTGACTAAGTCTGTTTATGTATATGCCTCTAATTACAGATTTACTTCCAAATATTAGATTTTTTTAAATTTCAGCATTTTGTTGGCAATTTACAATACACCATTTTATGCCTATAACTTGTGTCCTAGCATATTTACATTTTCCCATTTGATTGAACTTATGACTACGTAACCCGTAATTAAAATAACTTTCAGTAATTACACTGATGGATGGTCTTCTTGTCTGCAAGCACAGTTCAGCCATTGTTCTCAGTTACATGCAGGAGTGAGCCTGAACAAAGTTGTATAGCTCAGAGAGTGAGAGGCTGGATTTCACATCTTCCCACATACAGAAAGGAAAGGGGCGCCATTTAAGGGATGGGTAAATCACTTGAGACCATTTTGGGAAATCATGGAATATTGAAAATCCAAAAATAACACAATCCATGAGTGTGCAAGGCCAAAACTGTAGACCCCAGGAAAATCCTAGGATGTGCAGAGCAAGAAGACAAAAATTCAGCAGGCAGCGAGAAAGTAGTGTCATGTGGCCTCCCACCCACCCTTCCAGCCCCAGTCCTAAAAGAGCCATAATTTACTTCCAAGTATACTTTTCTGATCTTTTCCTGTAACACATTATGGTATATTGAAATGATGCTGGGTTTCCTGAGGCTTGTGCTGCTGACCGCCAACCCCACCCTGAGCGACAGATACTGTAAACATCCTACACTCTCAGCTGTGGAAAGTAAGAAAGCTGGGAGAAGGCTGTTTACTCTCTCTGCCTTGGAAATCAACTAAAGAGAAACGGATTTGGAGTATTTTTATATGTGTCTTGTAATTAATCCTATCCAGTATTTATTTATGAGGTCAACTCCAGAAGGAAAAAAAGTAAATTGACTGAGTCATACTAACAAATATACAATAATTTGTACGACCAGTTCTCCTTGATCTGTCTAACGCTGTTGGGGGGAAAAAAAATTTACCAACTACCCAAGAGATGAAAGTTCTGGTAACTTGGACGAGGCTGAGGCTATATTTTGTGAGTTGTTGTAGCCTGGTCTGTGAAAGCAACAATACATTAAATGCCTGCACATTAAGCTGAACAATTCTCCATTAACCTGAATAGCATTTCTATGCTGAGCATAGCTTATTTTAAAGCAGGACTTCTGGTGTCCTGGGACTTGTTATCTTATCAAGGATCAGATACAACCTGGAGACCCAGGCTTAGAGCGGTAATGATGAACAGTATGAATGAGGTCTGCTGTTTATTTTTTTTATTTTTTTAATATATCATTTATTGTCAAATTGGTTTCCATACAACACCCAGTGCTCATCCCAACAGGTGCCCTCCTCAATGCCCATCACCCACTTTCCCCTCTCCCCCACCCCCCATCGACCCTCAGTTTGTTCTCAGTATTTAAAGAGTCTCTTATGGTTTGCCTCCTTCCCTCTCTGTAACTTTTTTCCCCCCTTCCTCTCCCCCCTGGTCTTCTGTTAAGTTTCTCAGGATCCACATATGAGTGAAAACATATGGTATCTGTCTTTCTCTGCCTGACTTATTTCACTTAGCCTAACACTCTCCAGTTGCATCCCCGTTACTACAAATGACCAGAATTCATTCTTTCATTGCTAAGTAGTATTCCATCGTATGTATAAACCACATCTCTTTATCCATTCATCAGTTGATGGACATTTAGGCTCTTTCCATAATTTGGCTATTGTTGAAAGTGCTGTTATAAACATTGGGGTACAAGTGCCCCTATGCATCAGCACTCCTGTATCCTTTGGGTAAATTCCTAGCAGTGCTATTGCTGGGTCATAGGGTAGACCTATTTTTAATTTTTTGAGGAACCTCCACACTGTTTTTCACAGTGGCTGCACCAGTTTGCATTCCCACCAACAGGGCAAGAAGGTTCCCATTTCTCCACATCCTCGCCAGCATCTACAGTCTCCTGATTTGTTCATTTTAGCCACTCTGACTGGCGTGAGGTGATATCTGAGTGTGGTTTTGATTTGTAGTTCCCTGATGAGGAGTGACGTTGTGCATGTTTTCATGTGTGAGCCCTGCTGTTTAAAGCCAGCATATAGTTACACATCTTGGGGAAAGGTAGGACTGGGGTGGGGGGAGAGATGCAAGGTAGGATGCAGGAGAATGTTAAGAAAAATTTACACAACTAACTCTTACGTCAAGCCTTAACCAGAAAAACCATAACTCTTCATTTTTTATTCTATGTAAATAATTTAAAGATTTACTGAATGTGACTTACCCTGAATCTGTTGTTTTTTGCTAATCCATATTAAATGGGTCTTCTTTTTATAGAGCATATTTAAATAATAAGGTATATTCTCTTACAACAAGCACTTAAAAAGGTTAAAAAATTAACTCAATGTTTGTTTTGAATATAAAATGAACCTGGGCACAATTACTTAAATATATTGTCTTGATGTGTCAACAAATGCCAGTCATTTAAACTGAAAGACACTCGACTGCTTTAAAAGTATTATAGAAACTTTTAATTTCACCTCCTTGCCGATTTGCAGAATCTAAGACAATAGGAGCAATTGTTTTATGTACATGTAACAAAAAAAAATGTGTATAAATACAATTACCTTAGCATGTGATTTCGAGGAAGTATTTGAACAAGCTGGCCTTGCAGCTGAGGCAGACACTGTTGAAATGCTTGCTGAGCAACTCCAGCTTGGGTGAGTCATTAACCTTTTTAGACTTTGCCTGCAGGCTTGAGGAGGACCTCATTGGAACAATGCTCTACAGTCTTCTCAAAGAAATCATTATTGTGGATGTTGGAAATTTTACTTTATGCTAGGAGGTGCAGATCATATGGTTAAATGTAAAAGCCACTCAGAGTAGGAAAGGAATGACCTAGATACTTTTTCATAGCGTGTTAGTTATTCTGTTTAAATGAGAAGTGGAAACATTTAGATATTCCAGATGTAATTTGATTTTTTCTCTTAGTCATAAATGTACATTAGGGATATAGCAGTGAACAGAAACAACATCCCTACTCTCATGAACCTATAAATAAATATATAACATGTCAGGATACAAACATCTTCTTTATTTTATGTATCTAAAATATCCAATTTTATTCAATGGTATTATTGTCTTTTCCATTCTTTAAAAACTAAATGAATTTAAATATTCTGAAAATGTATGTCATTGTCTATGAAAAACCTCTAGTTATAAATCTATTTAATGTTTTTAGCCTTTATATTTAGCATTATTCTTCCAAATATGTTCTCATTGTTACTAACTAGCCAGTTTTATGACATAAGTAAGTAGTATTAATAGACATGCTTGAGAGGTCATTGTTATTTATAGACATTTACTGAGAAGATATTGCTAAGCAGTTATGTAATACAAGGGTTAAATGTATGTGTGTTTTTACATATGTGTGTATGTATATATGTATAAACAGAGTAAGGTCCAAGTTAATAAAATTCACTTGTCCTGTATACAATGATAATTTGAATATATAAATATGTATATGCATGTATTCAAATATATACAATATATTATATATTCAAATTATGGTATATTGTATGTATGGTATATGTTCTATTTTATCAACTTAGACCTAACTTTGTCAAATATATAGTTCTCCAGATACTGATAAGTATGATTTATCTTTACACTGTATATGTATATTTATTATTTGCTAAGCAAATACTTTAAAAGAGTAAACTATTTTAAATGTAAACTTCCATTTATATTTGAAAAAACCTAAGCTTCAACTGACCATTCTTTGCAATCCTGTGTCATAAAAACTCAACAGAAATAAGTCTAATATATACTGTATTAGATTATGAATTCATAGTCTTCTTGTCCTCATTTGTTTAAATTAGTAAGTCTTTATAATATAAATATTTTTAGGCCAAGTGATGATCTATTTCTATAAAATTCTCTTGCTTAGATTTCTCTGGATCTAAATATAGTTCATTTCTCCATTTTAAACTGCTGAGAGCAAGTTATCAATCACAACAGTGGTTCTTGGGTGTTCTTTTTGTTAACTCTGTCATTGAAAAGTTATGTGGATAATATCCAAACTTCAATTTTATTCCTTAAATTAGCAACAAACAAAAATGAAATTTTAAAAATACCATTTATAGTAGCAACAAAAACTATCAAATACCCCCAAGGATAAATCTAACAAAAGACATGTAAGACCTCGACACTGGAAATTAAAAATTATTGAGAGAAATTAAAGAAGACTTGAATAAAATGGAATGATATACTATGGTCATGGAGAACAAGACTCAAATGGTAAAGTGGCTAGTTCTTCTGATCAAATACATTCAATATAGTCCCAAACAAAATCTGAGCGTGTGTGTGTGTGTGTGTGTGTGTGTGTGTGTGTGTGTTTGGAAATTGAGAAATTCTAAAACTTATAATTTAAATGGCAAAAGGATAGCCAAGGTAGTCCTGCAGAAAAGATGGAGAAATTACCCTACCACAAATCAAGATCTATCATAAAGTCATAGTAACTAAAGTAGTGTGCTATTTGTGTAGCAACAAATACAGACAATGGATGGACAAACAGCAGAGAGACACCATAATGAGAAAATGATATAGATTACATTAGGGAAAAGATGGTCTTTTTTAATAAGCATTATTGGGTTAATTTAATACCCTTATTGAAAAATATGAATTTTTAGCCTCTACCTCACACCATGCATAAAAATCAATTCCAGATGGATTGTAGATCTCAATATGAAAGATAATTAAGCTTCTAGGGGAAAAAAACATCTTTATGACCTTGGAGTGGGCAAAATTCCTTTAAAAACTCACAAGACAACACTAGTGGAAAGAAAAAAATAATATCAAGAATTTCTATTCATCAAAAATTATCAAGAAAATGAAAAGATAGGGACACCTGGGTGGCTCAGTCAGTTAAGTATGCAACTTCGGCTCAGGTCAAGATCCCACGGTTCATGAGTTCGAGCCCCATGTCAGGCTCTATGCTGACAACTCAGAGCCTGGAGCCTGCTTCAGATTCTGTGTCTCTCTCTGCCCCTCCCCTGCTCCAGCTCTGTCTTTCTCTAAAATAAAAATAAACCTTAAAAAATTTTTTAAAGAAAAGAAAATGAAAATATAATGTATAGAGAATATATTTGCAACAAAAATACCAAACAACTTGTATCCACCCAGAATATATAAAGAATTCCTACAAATTAATAGAGCAGACAACCTACCAGAAAAAATGGGCTAAGACTTGAACAAAAAGAGGATATGCAAATGAGAAATTAACATAAAAAGTTGCTCAGCCTCATTAGTTATCAAGTAAATGCACATTGAGATCACAGCTCAGTGCCAAGACACAACTACTAATATGGGTAAAATTAAAAAGAAAAAAGTGTTGGCAAGGATGTGGATAAACACTACAAATGGAAGCATTCGCTGGGACCCAACCACTTAGAAAACTGGTGGTATCTACTAAAGCTAGATATATCCATATTCTATGTCCCAGCTCTTGTCTTCTATCCCACAGAAATCTGTAGAATGCTCTCCAAAAGAAATGACCTAGGAATGCTCATAGCAGTATAATTTGTAATAGCCCAACTGGGAACTACACGGATACCCACTAACAGTAGGATTTATAAATTATACATTCATACAACCAAATACCACACAGCACTGAGAATGAACAATGTACAATTCACATGAAATTATCACTGAATTTCAAAACATAAAACTGAATGAAATAAGCCAGACACAAAAAAAGGGTATACTTTATGTTTCTATTTATATTAATTTCAAACACAGGCAAATCTGATCTATATATATGATGGTAGAAGGCCGAATATGGTTACCTTGCAGGGTGGGAAACCAGTGACTGTAGTTGGGCATGAAGGACAGGACTTCTGGGATGCTGGTAATATGTTGATTCTTGGTCTAAGTACTGGTTACACAAGTGTGTCACTTCATGAAATGTCTTCAAACTGAAATTTATCTTTGCAATATTCTGATTATGTGTTATACTTTAATAAGTTTTTTAACTAAATTTTTAAAATTAAGGCTTTATCATCTGATCTTGAATTAGACAGGTAGAACTCTTAGTCAAGCAGTCACTAAGAGAAATTCTTCCTCCCAGAGAATCTTTCTCTCAAAACACAGTAACAGCATACATCTTGAGGAACATCCTCTGAAACTGGCACCAACTGTTCAACCATCCATAAGTTCACACAGCAAACTGACTTTTAAACAAACATCCTATTTTCTTTAAGATACTGTCCTATTTCACAGAACACCATTCTTCTCAAAAATCTCACTGTACTGGGCGCCAGGATGGCTCAGGTGGTTAAGCATCCAACTTCGGCTCAGGTCATGACCTCACCATCCGTGAGTTTGAACCCTACATCGCACTCTGTGCTGACAGCTCAGAGCCTGGAGCCTGCTTTGGATTCTGTGTCCCCCTCTCTCTCTGCCCCTCCCCTGCTTGCTCTCTCTCTCTCTCTCTCTCTTTCTCAAAAATAAACATTAAAAAAATTTTTTTTTAAATCTTACCGTACCAACTCAGTCTAGTCACCAAATTACTGAAAGATCAGAGTGAAATGGCTAATGTTGAGAAGCATTCATTCCGCTCTTGCTATGTTGCTACACCACTTCAGATACATGTTTCAGGGAAGGACAAGGAATCAAAAAGTTAACTGACTTGCACAGGGTTACACAGGTGTCAGCAGCCACTCAAGAACTGAAGGAGACATAGCCAGCTGGACTCTGCAATGCCTTAAAGAATTTCCACAGCCAAGTAATACAGGATTGGGTTAGAAACATAAGCCCTCTACCACTCAGAGTCAAAAATGTAAACAGGTAGTAAATTTAGCATTCTTACTTTTTGGGTTGAGAATGGTTATTGTGATTGAATTTGTGTCTTTTCTTTCAACAAAAGAATGTTTCGTGGTTGTTAAAATTGTCTTTTAAAATTTAGTTTTTAAGAAATGACTTCAACTTCAAAACCAGTTTAAGGATGCTTTTATATTCAGCCAAAACTAAAAAACCTTGACTCCTTCACATATCAAGTCACATGTACCAACAAGCTCCATTTAATGATTCTCATCTGGGAACAGTGCAGCCCCATGAGGGTGTTTGGAAATGGTTGTAGGCACTTTGGGTTGTCACAATAACTTGGAAATGACACATATAAGGCTTGGGATAGTCCCAAACAACAAAAAATAATAATGTTGGCTTCAGTAAAGTAGTTCCCTTTCCCCGAAAATAAATTCACAAATTCTTACAGATAATTTACTTTTGAATTTTATTTTTGAATGATACACTTTAGAACCTCCAGTTTAACACACCTCTGTAGTATACTACCTAGGAGCCTGCATGTCTGAAAGAGAGAAATATGACGATCTGGATGATCTTAAAAATAATCATAATTAAAGCATAAAAATTGCCTCCAGACTGACCAGAAAAATACCCTATGATCTTCGAGTGACTGCCAAACATTCTGTAATGTTGAGTTCATCAAAATATTTGTCACCAAAACACCAAGTATGGCCTTAACGTGCTTCTTTTTTGACTCAAAGAGAAAAATGCATCCTATTTTAACCTCCAAGTCTCAGGGTAAGTTATTTCTGCGGTTTGGTAATGCCCATTACTTGAGAATCTGCCAGCCTCCAGGACTTCACTGTGTAATTCAGTCACTTGGAAAGCTTTGAATTTCTAGATGCTTTCAACACCTAGGTTTAGTAAATCCAAAAAAAAAGGGGGGGGGGCAACATGTCTTTAAAACCACCTTTAAATTTTAAAATAAACTGGTTTTAGTGCTGCTAGCCTAGTCATGTGAGTTTGCTGAAGAGGCCAAGTCTCCACCTTACTTCCTGTGTGCTCTGATTACACATTGTTTGTACTGTGCAGTCACTGCAGTTATGCTGGGCCACTTCCATCTCATCCCACTCCACAAATACTCATTTGGCTCTAGCATAAGCTAGTGCAGCGATGGCACTGCACAACAGTGGGCAGCAATTAGATATTCCCACCTTCAAGAAACTTCTAGTTTTGTGGGGACTCACCTGCTGCATGTGCTGCAAAGTCTTATGCTTTAGTGAACCTTTTTTAGGTTCTACAGAATCCAATCCAGTGCACTCAGTAGATTCTGATTAGATTTTTATTGACTTTTCTTTTTGTATGCACAGCTATGAATAAGACAGTGCTGCGCCAGTTCTGGTGATAATCATCATCATGATAACCACCAATCCTCAGTAAAGATTCTCTGTGTTCCAGAAGCCATGTTAGGGGACAAAAGTAAATACCTAGTGTCCTTATTATGCACCAGGCACTGTTTTAAACCTTTTGCTCATATTAACTGATTTAATTTTCACAATTAAATAATAGGCATGAATATTATTTTTCAAATGAGGAATCTGAAGTGAGAGAAATGAAGAAAAGTGCCCAAGTTGTGCTAACAACCCTTAGGACTGAGATTCCAACCTAGGCAGCATGGCGCCAGAGATCTGCTCCTGCACATTTCGTGATATGCACAAGTACCTTCTACTATGTTAAGTATTGTTGTCTCATTTTTTCCCAGGGGAGGAAAATGAGGTTGAAGGAGTTAAGAAAATGTGGGGTTGTTGACAAATATTTCAGTTCTCCTCCTCTTCTGGCATATTAAGAAGCTTGCACTTCTCCATATCTTCTTAGTTTAGGCGTGACCTGCTTTGGTCAGTGAAATGTGAACATATTTGTATACAATTTGCTATGTTCCTTTCCCCATGTGTTAGTGAAACCCTTGTCAAAATGGAACTTTTGTCACCTGAATCCTTGAGTGACTATGCTCGACAGTGGCCCTCTGCTGGACGAGCATTGGACATACAAAGGAAATTTTTGTCCTGGCAAGCTCTTGAGATTCAGGTTGAGGATAGAGAAGAAGGTTGTTTGTAGCCATAATATAATTTATCCTAAACTTAATAGTTTACCTAATAACTTGCTCAAACTCCTATAGCCTGTTGGTGCCAGATATATGTCTCAAATCCAGGTCTCTCTGACCCAATAGGTCATTTTTTTTTCATTTATTATGTCTCTTGGTATTCCATGACCTGCAGAAAACTAAACCTAGTTTCTTGGTTTGCCTTTTAGTTTTGTAATAGTAATGAAAGCACTTAAGAAGTACAATCTTGATGTCTATGATTAATCCAAGATTAATAGTATGTGGAAGAAGAGTTCCTGTCATTCTCTGGTCCATGCATTTGGTCTGCAACTTAAAATATCATGAGCTCATGGCCTCTTTTCTACCTTCCTTAATTCTGAGATTCATACTATGCCAACAGACTGTTAACAATAATGTTAGCTAAAGAATGCTAATTTGTCCTGAGTGTTAGTTAATTTCTGACTGTCCTTATAGTATTCATGGTGTAAGTTGGTATATGATTTCACCTTTTTTAAGGTTAATTGTCCCTCAGACACTATGACTCTGTAAAGTCACTCCATCATCCATGTATACTTTGCTCTCTCTGTATATGCAATCACCAAATTTTCCAGGTTCTCATGTTTAAATTCAGTTGTGGGAATTTCCAAATCCACCAGCCAAGTACACTAAACAATTTAGCTGTGTAGCACTGACTACCATGACAATGAACATGAGAGATTCTGAAGTTCTTTCCTGAGGATTACCCTCCTGAAACCTAAGTAAACACAAGATCCTAGGACCCATTGTGTAAGTTTTTGAATGACTACCGGGGCAATAGGTGTTCCTACAAGATGAAAAAGACGAGGAAATTTCATCCCTTAAACTAGCAGAGTTACCTTTTTAAAGACTTGAGGTTTTCACTATTACTTGCCAAAAAATGACTGTTAGGTTACTTTAACTTTGTAAGGTTACTTTATTCATTTAGTCCCCAAATCCCTAGCCCTTCATTCAATAGTTGTTTTTTTTTTTTTGAAACATTTTAAGTTTATTTGTTTATAATCCTGCTTCATTACAGAAATCATCAGAGGCAATCACTATGTGTGTTTAACCTTGGCAAATAGTTGTTAAATGATACTGAGCTAACTTGTAAAATGATCTAGATGATTGTGGTAGGTTGTATAGTTGTTTTCTAACTTTCTATTTTGAAATAAGTGTAGGTTTTTAGGAAGTTGCAAAAATACTATGGAGTGATCCTATGTACATCCAGTTTCCCCCCAATAGTTACATCCTTCAAAGTTATAGTACCCTATCAAAACTAGAAAACAATGTATGTGTGTAGTTCTGTACCACTTTATTAGATGTATAGATTCATGTAAGCACCACTGCAATTAAAATAGAGATTATTACATCATCACAAAGATCTCACTCTTTATGGTCTTACTCCCCCCCTCTTCTTTCCACCATCTCTAATTCCTGACAGTCACTAGTCTGCTCATTATAATTGTGTCATTTCAAAAACATTCTATAAAGTATTATTTTTTTAAACTGATGAACATTTTAAAAGTTATTTCTCGGGGCATCTGGGTGGCTCAGTTGGTTGAGTAGCTGAATTTTGATTTTGACTCAGGTCATGATCCCCCAGTCGTGGGATCAAGCCCCGTTTTGGGCTCTGCACTGAGCATGGAGCCTGCTTAAGATTGTCTCTCTCTTTCTCTCTCTCACTCTCTCCTCCACTTACACACTCTGTCTCTCCCTCTAAAATAAAAAGTAAGTACATAAATATAAGTCATATCTCATTTGTTAATTAAAACACTCAAAATCTGGGATATCTCAAACATACCAAGATTTTTGTTCATATTAAACAATGATGATTAGTATACAAATTTGTTTTGGGATACCATTTTCAATCATTTTTTGTTTAATCTACATATGTGTTAAATTTTTAAGGTATCTTAAAGGATGAAGACTTTCTTGATGAACAGCATCAGCATTTTCTGTTGATAATAGCAACTGGCAAATAAAGACTATAATGACACTGCTGTGCAGTGTGACTCTTCCAGTAGGCCCTGGATTTGGTCTAAGACTTGCTTAATTATGGTGAGCTTTTTGGTTGTTTCATTCTGGGAGTTGGGATTTGATATAAATACAGATGTGGCCAACTTTCATTTAAAAATCCTTGAACTTCCATGTAGAACAACATGGTCATTCACTGTATTAAGCTTATATGGGTGTGCATTATGTAGGAGAATTTTACAGAAGATAAATTGCTATAAGATATATTCATTGCTGAATAGACATTTTCCAAAGAAGACATGCAGATGGCTGATAGACACATGAAAAGATGCTCAACATCACTAATCATCAAGGAAATGTAAATTAAAGCCACAATGAGATTTTGTCTTACACTTGTCAGAATGGCTAAAATCAAAAACACAAGAAATGACAAATATTGGTGAGGATGTGGAGAAAAAGGAACCTCTTCATGCACTGTTGGTGGGAATGCAAATTGATACAACCACTGTGGAAAACAGTATGGAGATTCCTCAAAGAATTAAAAATAGAATTACTATATGATTCAGTAATTCCACTACTGAGTATTTATACCTAAAGACAATGAAAACACTAATTCAAAAAGATGTCTGCACCCCTTTGTTTATCACAGCATTGTTTACAATAGCCAAGATATTTAAACAATCCAAGTGTTCATCCATAGATGAATGGATAAAAGAGATGTGAGATATATATACAATGGAATATTACTCAGTTACAAAAAGGTAATGAAATGTTGCCATTTGCAACAACATGGATGTTCCTAGAGAGTATAATATTAAGTGAAAGAAGTCAATCAGAAAAAGATAAATACCATATTATTTCACTCGTATATGGAATTTAAGAAACAAAACATACAAAAATACAAAAAAAAAAAAAAAAAACCCACAGACTCTTAAATACATGGAACAAACTGGTGGTTGCCAGAGGGGAGGTAGGAGGGAGGAATGGGTGAGATAAATAAAGGGGACTAAGAGTACACTTACCTTGATGAGCACTCAGAAATGTATAGAATTATTGAATCATTATACTGTACACCTGAAGCTAATATAACACTGTATTTTAATTATACTTCAGCAAAATATATATTAATTGCTATCTTAATTAGAAATAATCTTTTTATGCTCATCTTATGTGATGATTCCTCCCTGTTCAGTCTATCAGGTCACAATCTATGTAAGGAGCACATAGGCAACCAGTTGTCCAATGGAATGTCATTCAGCGTAACAAGGAGGAAAAAAACACTAAGGTAAAAGAAAAGTGCCAATACATGCTTATAAAGAGCTAATAGAAAGTGTGTGATGTTACCTACGCTGGTGATACCAAAAGAAACAATGGTAACTATTATAAAAAATAACGTGTAAATTTTATTCTTTGATTAACCATACTAGGGTAGGGGGTAGAAAGACAGGGAATGAAGACTTTCTGAAAAAAAGTCTACTGAAAGAAATTACTTGACCCATTTATCTGAAATCAAAACTAAGAATCCTAAGTTTTACAAGATCATCAAATGTTCAGCTACATTTTAGGGTAGGTGTGTATTACTGTTTAACAGATAAAGAAGATGGGTTATAGTCTACCCATAACTTGCTACATACCTTAAAACATACCACTTTAAGAGTCATCAATTTAGAGGGAAGATTTGAATGGCATCAAGACTCTGTTTCAGTCCTGCCCTACACCACATCTTTAAGTTCACTAAGATAAAAATATTGTTGGACTCATGATTAATTTTTTTAAAGAAAGCGAGAGGACAGAGTCTTACAGTACATGAATCAAGGCTCCAGTAAAATCTCAGTAAGCCTAGTAAGCCAAAAGGATGGGCAAGGCTGGATATAATGAAAATGAGTTGATATAAATGTAGAAGTCCAGCCTTGGGGATTAGACAGCTACCTGTACAAGGACCTCGTAGGGACCTGTGACTTGTCATCAGCAAATGTGGAAAAAGACTCGAGGCTTGTCCTAACCACTACCTTTGCAACTCACAGAGTGGCATGATGGTAAAACAAAACAAAAAAAATCACTATATATACAATGACATTTTATTAATATATGATATGTCCAGAAGAGGAGAACACATTGTCCTATTTTATGTTGGTCAGACTTTCCAAGTAGTTTTGTGTCTATTTCTATAGAGATATAAGTAAAGTAGGACATGTCTAAAACAATGTGGCCATTTGGTAAAGGAGATTCAAAGAGGTTTTGTTGAAGAGTAGGATGCATTTCTGACTTCCAACAATAAAGCACCAGAATTAAGATAGGGGTTTAGATTTGAACCTTGATGACCTCAAGGCATAACCTTAACCAAAGTTAAAGACACACAGAAGTAGAATTCAACACACACCACAAGAAAAAACTTTTTAGCCATTTTACAGAATCCAAATATTTGGAGGCAATGGGTTCATTATTGCTGGAGATACTCAAGAAGAAATTTCAGTAGCCACAATGGGTGTGTGTGTTATAGCAATGATCTAAGCAACAGAAATGTTACAATATCTTCAACCCTGAGAGTTTATTAAATGTGTATCAACAATTCCCAGGTGTACCACTTACCAATTTCTTGGCTATCACTTCTCTGGGCCTCAGTTTCCTCCTATTCAAAGGACAGAGAGGTGATAGTGCTCACAGAGCTGTTAGAGAGATTAAATGAGGTTGAAGAACAATAGCAGTAACTTGATTCCAAATCTCCTCACGACATTCCCAAAATAACCTTACAATCAACAAGAAGAACAAATAAAACTACACAGGATCTATGACTTAAACATTGTTAGGGAACAGAAAACACTGCAACTTTCAAGTCACTTATAAGAAAAAAAAAATCTGACAAAGCTCCCAATACCTGCAAACCATCTCAGTGAACCTGTATGCATAGAGAGGTGGGGTGAGGGGCCAATAGGGGGAAGTGAGACCTACAATAAATTATCAAACACACATTGGGATTTGGTAATTCGCAGCCCTGGCTACAGGGAAGGGGCTTGAAAATGTTCAAGGCTTAAAGTAGCACCCTCAGAGAGGCAGTGATTCTTGGGGACGATTATAGAGAGAGAAAAGAGATTGTACTCCTTGGATAAGAGGTGATGGAGGGAAAGAAAAGGAGAAAATTGAAGGTCTTGCTGGGTAAGATTTGTTGATTGTATCAATGTCAATATTATGATTGTAATAATTGTGCTATAGGTTTCCAAGATGCTACCAGTAAGGAAAACTGCAGAAAGAATTAATGGGATCTCTTTGTATTATCTTTCACAATTTCATGTTACTCTTCAATTATCTCAAAATAAGTTTTATTTTAAAAACTTATTCTATTTTCATAAGGTAAAAAGTGGACAACATGAAACCATATTGTTTAGAAATTTATATTTAGGTGGTAAGACTAAAGAAAAGAAACTAATTGTTATAAGTGTCAGTAGAGTGGTTTCCTCTAAAATGGGAGAAAGAAGTTGTCACTGGAAAAAAGTTTGAGGTGGAGGTGTTTCCTAACTTCATGATTGTTACACTCTGCATATGCTTTAAAATACTCCATTAAGTTCTCCATTTATGTTTTTTAAAAAACTTACAAGAAAAGGTACAGACCACAGACCTCCAGGCCATATTTGTAAACCACACTGTTCTAGGACACAAAGAAAACTTTGATAGTTTCCATAACATGAAATACTAAAACTGATTTGACCACAATACATTAAAACTGGAAAATAAAACTAAACAAAAAATGAAAGACATCTCACTTGGAAATTAAAGATTTTTCATGAAGTAATTCTTGGGTGAAATGGGAATAAAACAAAATTAATGTATTTCTGAAAAAAATAGCAATAATAAAAACACTATATACCAGAAATTATGGAATGCACTTAAAGCAATGTAAATAATTTGTAACCCTATATACCAAGATCAATAAAAATGAAAGAATAAAAATAATTAAATTCCCAACTCAAAACACTGAACAAGGAACAAAATAAGTAAATCAAATGAAATTAGAAGATGGGATTATTCGAGTTAAAATCAGAAATTAATGAAATAGAGAATGGAAAAACAGTAGGTCAAATTAATAAAAATCCTGGTTCATTAGAAAAATAAACAAAAATAGACAAACCACTAGCTAATTTAATCAATAAAAGAAGGAGAAATCACAAATATACAAAATGAGTAATTATAAGTTGGGGATAATTATGATGCAAAAGAAAAAATTTTAAGTCATTTGCCCTTATGCATATCAAGTCAAAAGCCTAGAGGAAATGGATAAATTTTTAAGCAAATATAGTGTACCAAAACTGATCCCAGTAAATGTAGAAAATTTAGACCAGTTTTCACAAAACTGGAAACAAATTTCTAGCTACCCCACATGATAGCATCAAGCCCAGATGATCATACAGGAGAATTCTGTCAAACCTTTAGAGACCAGACAATCCTAATGATACATAAATTGTCTCAGACAATAAGAAGTCAAGAATGATTTTTGACTTCTTTTTATGAAGCCACATAAAGCATGGGTATCTAAACCTGATAAACATAGTACAAAAACCTGTAGATCAATATAATTTATGAGACTGATATAAAAATTTTTAAATAAAGTACTACTGAACTGACTCTAACAACACATTAAAAAATACAACAGAATCAAATAAGGTTTATACTAAATGTAAAAATGCTTAATATTAGATGACAAATTAATTTACCATTGTAATGTCTATGGGTAAAAATGATATGAATTTCTTTATATGTGTTGAAGAATGACTTTAGCAAAATTAAGTATTCATTCCTCATAAAAACTATCAGGAAAATAGTAAGGAATGGCTATTTCCTTACTTAACAGGGAAACATTAGAGGGATTCCCACTGAGGTCAGTAACAAAGCTAGCAAGCCCACTATCTCCACTGGTATCTAGCATTGTCTGAAGGTAATAGTCAATACAATCAGATGGGAGAAAACAACCAGAGGTACAGAAGTAATAAATAAATCTACCTCTGTTTGCAGATTACATGATAGTATACATGGAAAATCCTGGAGAATCAAAGATAAAATGAATTCAAACAATAAAATAATAAGGTAGCATGATATAAACCTAACAGGTAAAAATCAGTAGCATTCATATGCACAAATAGTAACCAGCTAGAAAATATAATGAATGCACAAAACCATTTACAATGGCAACAAGAAATATAAAATAGGAACAAATTTCACAAGAAATGCTCAAAATCTGTATGAAAAAATCTATTAAAATACTTCTGTAAGACACAGAAACAGGCTTAAAAGAATGGAAAGACATCTCTTTTTTGTATGTTTTATTTTATTTTTTGAGAGACAGAGCACGAGCTGGGGAAGGGCAGAAAAAGAAAGAGACACAGAATCAGAAGCAGGCTCCAGGCTCTGAGCTGTCAGCACAGAGCCCAATGCGGGGTTTGAACCCACGAACGCAAGATCATGACCTGAGCAAAAGTCGTACACTCAACTGACTGAGCCACCCAGGAACCTGACATCTCTTATTCTTTATTAGCAAATCTCAACATCATCAAGATGTCAATTCTAAGTTAATTTTCAAATGTAATATGATCCCAATAAAAATTCCAATGGGCTTTTTTATAGAGCTAGATAAGTTGGCCTTAAAATTCATATGCAAAATAAACACACAGGGTCAGAGAGGTGTGGAGAGATGGAGCAAAGGAGAAGTGAGGTAGAGGGGTAGTGTGAAAGATTCAAAACATGAGAATGGTTGACTAGCCATTGCTGTCCTTGAAGACAGAGAAAGGGGGTTGTTAGCCAAGGAATGGAGGCAGAGCTTAGAAGCTGAGAACAACCACCAGCCTACAGCCAGCAAGGAGACGAAAACATCATTTGCACAACCACATGCAACTAAATTCTGTTAACAAAATGAAAGATCTTGAAAGCTAATTCATCCTCAGAGCCTCCAAAAAAGAAGCAGACTTAAGGACACCATGATTTCAACTTTATGAAATCAGAGCAGAGAGCCAGCCAAGAGAACCCAACATATCACCTATAGAAACATACAAAGATTGAAATGAACAAAACAACAAAGTCTTCCAGGGAACATGAATAAATGTGGTGTGTTCTGGATAAAAAAAGAATTGTTAAGTTACATGGAAGTTCATCTATTTTTAAAACGTGAGAATAGTCAAGAAAATTTTTGAAGAGTATATTGAGAGAGACTTGCTTTGCCAAGATATTGAAAAATTTTCAAAGCTACAATAATTAAAATGGATAGTACTGTCTCTGGAATAGACAAATACATCACTGAAACAGAAAAGAAAGCCTACATACAAAATTATGTCTATGATAAAGATCACTATAAATGAATAAAGAATAAATTATTCTTTAATTAGTACTAGAACCACTGGTTAACAGAAAAAGAGTTAGATCTTCACCTCATACTGTACAGTAAAATAAATTGTAGCTGGATTAAAAAGTTAAACATTTTTTAGGTCAAATAGGTGAATATTTAAATAATCTGAAGATGAGAGAAAATCTTCTAAGCATTACAGGAATTTTCAAAATCCACAATACAAAGGACTGATATAAATAAAGATAATTAAAACCTTATGCATCAAAATATGCCAAACCAAATATGGAAACACATAATAGTTGGGAGGAAATATCTGCAAAATTTAGGACAGTGAGAGGATTAATAGACATAATATGTGAGACACTCTTAAATAATTAAACAAAGACTTTAATAGAAAAATTGGGAAAATATATCAAATGAAAATTCACAAAAGACATTAAACTGACTGATAAAATGCTTAAAAGTTTCAACAGCAAGAATAATCACAAAGTTTTCTAAAATGAAAGTTCTTTAGCATTGAGGGGCAATCTCTTCTGATTGAAAAGTTAAGCCTTCATGAAATGGTCCATTGGCTTTTCATAGACACATAGAATTTAGTGTCTAATTTGGTGTGATACATTTTTTGAGCTGCATTCTCATTATTTTCTTTTACTTTTATTTTTTGAGTGCTTTTTTTTTAAAGCCTTAGACTGTGTCAATAGAGTGTAAAATTCTGTTGATCAACTAAAATATGTGGTGTGAGTTTGAGATTACAAAATATCTTCCACAATTAATGAGAGAATCGTTCTCTTTTTGAAGGAACTTTATGGGGAATATAATTTTTTAAATGCTAATTTATGCCAGAAACAAAAGAAAATGTACTATGATGATAAACATAAATTCTATAGGATCCAAATTTTTTTTTTCTTAGAGAAAGCTTGCGTGCATGCATTGGGGGAGGGGCAGAGGGAGAAAGAGAATCTTAAGTGGCTCCATGCCCAGCACTGAGCCTGACACAGGGTTCAATCTCACCACCATGAAATCATGACCTGATTTGAAATCAAGAGTTAAACACTTAACTGACTGGGCCACCCAGGCGCCCCTTTTCTCTGCCTTTTTTAAAAATAGGATCTGAATTTTTAAGGCATAATAGATCTTCATGGAACACTGGGGTCAACAGATATAATTTCTTGAATCACAGATTCGAAGCAGGTGAAAATTGATCATAGTTTTACTTACTCTAATTTAAAGTAGCATGCTTTACCACGATAAAACAGGGCTGGTTTAATCTTCTCTGGTTTCTTTTAGGGGGCATGTCAGTATAGAAATAATCCCAAGGCAGAAACAGTGGGCTACAATTGTCTTGAGTTAGTTTTGGAACCATAAATACATACAATAGAGGATTCTACTAATTCAAAGAGTGATGAGATAAAAGATTGTTTTCAACTGTAAAGTCCAGAAGAAGAAGCTACCAGAACACGATGATGGCATGGTTTTCTTTCCCCCTTGGTGGGATGGATTTTTTTTTTTTTTTTTTTTTTTGGTGGGATGGATTTTTGATGAGAGATGAAAAGTAAGAAGAATGAGAAGATACTACGAACCAGGCAATAAAATTAACTTCTTTTCAAGGCTGTATTAAACTAAAATATTTTTCTTATATACTCAACTCATAAAGAGAAGGAATAAAATGGCTATCATTCTTCCATTTACAAAAGCATTTCCCATAATCCAAGTTAAGTATGATTCATTAATAATAATATAGTGAAAGTGACCTTTGTGTTGATTAAAATTTTAGTTTTATTAAAAAATAAAAATGAAAAATAACACAAGGATGGCTAGGAAATTACTGAATAGGAAGATCTGTAGGGTGGCGGGTGGCAGTGGGGGTTGGGGGACAAGAGAAAGAACTGCAACTAGCTATAAAAATGTGCTACAGTTATTAAATGGTATGGTATTGGCACAAGAAGAAGCCATCAGACCAATCAAAAAGAATAAAACTCCCAGAAAGTGATCCAACTACATATACAAATCTAGTTTATGATAAAAGAGGTATCTCAAATCACTGGAGCAAAGATGCTCTGTTTAACATATAGCATAGGGATGACTGGATAGCCACTTGGAAGAAGGTAAAAGCAGATCCATTATTTTCATCACACCCAAGAATAAACTCCAAAGGGATCAGAGATATAAATATAAAAATAAAAGTATACAAGTACCAAAAGAAAACATAAGTGAATTCTTCTAAAGTGTGTGTATAAGGAAAGGCTTTCTAGCTATGATCTAAAGTCCCAGATACAGTAAAAGAGGACGTTAGTAAATTTGACTATTTACTAGTTAAAACTAATAAAATGTTTTGCATGGCAAAAACATTAACAAAGTCAAAGACATCTGACAAACTGGGAAAAAATATTCACAGCATGTCACAGATAAAGGGTTAAATGCCTAATTGATTAAGAATTTTTTTTAATTGAGGAAAAAATCCAGTATAAATCTATTTTCACCAGTCAGATTGACAAAATTCAAAAGTTTGACAATATACTCTGTTGATGAGGTGGTGGAAAAATAGGCACTGCCGTATATTGCTGATCAACATGAAAAATAGTGTGACCGCTAGGAAGGGGAATTTGATACCATCTAACCAACTCTATGCAACAAAACCAGTCCACAACACAGAATTCCCTCTATGAATATTTCCTGAACATCTACCTCCAACAATATGAAAAACACGAATGCACAAAGTTATTCACAGAGTATTATTTGTCATTGTCAAGCGTAGGAGATTGGTTGAATAAATGATGGTACGTACACACAATGGAGTACTATGCAACTATGAAACACAACACAATGGAGTACTATGCAACTGTGAAATACAATTAGGAGGAGATCTATGTGCTGGTATGGAATGATTTCCAGAAGATATTACTAGTGAAAAAAGAAAAATACATAAAAAAGTATCTAGTGAGCTAATTTTTGTGTAAAAATAAGGGGGAAACTTTCAAATTCACACAATGGCTTATCATTACAAAAAGGAACACAAGAAGCACAAACCTGAAGACAATGTAATTGGTTGTCTACAAGGGGTTGCAGAAACTGTGTAGAAGGAATACAAGAATCAGTGAAGCATCTCAGATTATACCCTTTTGTATTGTTTGACTTTCAAAATCATATTATTATTCTACATATTCAAAAAATTAAATTAAGTCAAGAATACAAGGAAACTGTTAAAACTGAAAGCAAACTGAAACACACAAGCCTACTTGTATTTCACATGAATACTATAGCCACACTTAAGGAAGGGAGACAGGTAGGGAGGGAGGGAGAGGAACACAGTATTTGACCATATACCCTTATCTTGGGGTACATGGAGAGTGAGACTACGAATAAATCCCAAACTCTTCTTAGTATGTTGTTTATTCTAATGTCATGGGAAAAGCAATTCTGAAACTATTTTAGATGTACTAAATAAAGGTCGAACAAATGAGTAAATGGCTTGATGTTGTTGGAAACTAGAATTCTCACTATGGAAGAAGGATATACAAATATGGAAGGCTGGAAGACAAGAAAGAACCCATTGGGAGTGTATTAGAACCGGAGGTATTGGTGTAAACTCATGATTTTAGGAAATATTTACATGAAGCTTATGTGCACATATATGTACATCCACATGTGTATATGTATGGGTGTCTGTATACTGGTATGCCGGCATATACATACATGTGCATATGCATCCTGGTTCTCTTCACTGTAAAGGGCCAAAGAGCAAAGGCCAGAGTAGCAACAAGCAAACCTAGCACCCAGACTTCGATCCCACTAAATGAAACCAAGGCTTCTAGGAGAAATGGCTGATTCTAGGACTGGAACAGGGTAGCTTAATTCCTAAAAAGATAGGCTGCCTCTGGCATCCAGCACTTGTTCTCTTCTTCAAATCCTATGAATCTGTACACATGTTCTATCTACTGTTGACATGACTCTTAGTCAATCTTTCTTGACTGCCGTAAAGTTTATTATGTTCCTCAGGTCTTTAAAGAACTTCCACCAATTCCAAATTGTCACTTATTTTTATCTTGTGTTCCTGAAAACATTCCTTTAAAGGCCATATAAAACTCATTTTTAATTTGCATCATGATAAGCTTCTCTTATTTGCAACTGGTTCCACCTTTCTACTTCCATAAAGTTGTATGACATTATAAGTCTAAAAGGTTTGCCAAAACACAAATGTCAGAAAAATTGGGCACAACTAATTAAACAACACACATGGCAGAAGCCATGCGTTCAGTATAGCGTGTTAAAAATAAAAACAAACAGACAACAAACCTCATTGGCTGAGAGGATTTGCAGTGTGGACATGCTATAAAACTCGGCCAAGACTACCTACCCTACAGGCTCACTGGCTGACAATACAACTGTTCTCAGAACACAGGGGAAAATATGGCAGAGACCAACTGCATCATAATAAATCAGACCTTTATCATTTTCCAGGTGTCCACCTAACATTTTTATTACCAGTAGCATTCACTTGGAGACTACAGCTTATGTCAGTATGTCCATGATAGGGTTCCCTCGCCCGGGGGCTAACCTACCTGAGGAAGGGCCACTAGGCAAAGGAGGCCCTCTCACCTAGAACTGCTGATGCAGAGACCGGCCTTCCATCTACCTTGAGATGGTCTGAGCTCTGATCCAGACCTGCTGACCTTTCAGAAGCAGGGGCAGAACAGTCACCAAACAGGCAGGCCATGCCTCTTCCCTTGGAGTAAGAATCCGTGAGGGTGAGGAAGGGAAACAGAAAACTATTCTTCCCAGGGCTTCAGAAAAGGTGGGAGTGCCTAACTGATGAACCCAAGAAGAACCTGTGTGTTATGGCAAATTTCTAGTTCTGTAGTTTGTTAAGTGTGAGTTCACTATTCTTTTGCAGGCCCTGCTTGCTTCTGCTCCTCACTGCTAAGCCATTTCCCCTTTTTTTGTATGTGCTTTTTACAGCTGCTTCTGCTGACTAATTTTGGCACACAGGAGAGGCTCAAATGACTGTGTTATAAGTTTAAGGCTCATCCAATATTAATCTTAGTTATATGCACCATATTGCCCCCAGTTTGATTGTTTGCTTAATTTGCTTTTCTCTGGATGAAAAGGGAAGGGAAACTCAAACATTACAGAGAGACAATAGATTTTCTTCTTTTCTCTGTCTATCCGTAAACTGGCTAATACAGTACTTTCAAGTGGATTATGGAAAGGATTAAAAGTGAAGGGTTAAAAGACAAATAGAAGTGGTTTCTATTGTCAGCCTCTGAAATTCGATGAACAGACTGAAAGTTCAGTTGAGGTCTATGAAAATATTAGCAGATGCCAAAAGGCCAGCAGCCAGGATTTGTGTCTTTGTGCAAGAACTGAATAGTTACCAACAGCTAGAAAATTTTAATAACCATGGAAGTGATGGAATAGTCGGTCTTATGAAAAAGAGAGTGAGAAAGAGAGAATTTTTCTGCAGTGATTAGATTTATGAACTCCTAAAAGAATGTTCTCTACAGATTCTAAGCCCCTGAGCATGTAGATAACTGAAATATTAAGACTTGGAGATAACATTTCTTTATTTTTTTAATTATGCTGTTAGTAATAGCAGTTGAAATGAATCTGACCTAACTTGAGATCTTGTAGTGAAGCGAACTAGTATACATAATTATTAGTCAAAATTTAAGTTTGCAACAAGCTTCAAAAGTTGTATTTTTAGGTTATTCAGAATATTAATCACACAACATCTTAACAAGATGGAGATTCTTTTCTCAGTGGTAAATTTAGTTAATTACATGAATAAAATCATGATTGGCCCTCCTTAATGATTTTGTGCTTCTGAACATTTAAATTGGAAACATATTTATTTATTCATCTTTTTAAAAAAGATATTAGTCAACATAGTAAAAAATTTAGGCTACATAAATGTCAAAAGTTGAAAGCGTTCTCTATAAACAAGAATTTGCATTTTTAATATAAAACATAAGTGACAAAAACATGATTAAGACAAATATTTGGGATTTTACTTGCAGATCAAATTACAAAATGTGTAAATGTTTACTTAATGATAATTTCCTTTGTTATAATTAGAATCCATAGTTTTAATTTAGTTTTATCAGAATGAATTTATTGCTTTTATTTCTATAAGGACAACTTTTCTATTAAATCAAGTATCTTAACTGATATTTGACTGTAGTGACAGAAAAGAAACAGGAGAGGGCACTTTAGCTCTCTAACAAAATAAAACCATTCCTAAGCCCTTTTAAAAATAAGTAAAACGATGAGAGGATTTGAAATATCTGGCAAAGGTTAAACAAAAATGTGAAGCAAGTTCCTCTGCTTCCCATAGCTTAATAAAATATATCTCAGGTAAATGGCAGTTTCTTTCTTTAATCATTCCATAAATCCACTGGGTAACATGAAAAACAAGTGTTCTCAGATCTGCAAATATGTGAATCCATCATTTCAAGAACACTTCATTTAAAAAAATCTCACGCTTATTTGGAAATTGCCTGATCTATTGAGTGTATTATATTTAAATAAGTAAATTTTCATAATCCAGGATTTTTGAGAAGATTGAGTTCTCTAACTATTAAGAAGTAGTGATATGAACACTGTATATGTCTTATATCTTGGTTTGATGCTTACTAATAATTAGCCTGTGCCATTAGTCATGTTTTTAGTCAGTTTCCTCAAAAATTATCTTTAGCAGCAGCAGCAGCACCTCAAGGAAAGGCTCTTGCTTTCAAGTAGCTTCCACTTTGTTGTGGTTGAAAAGGTAATATTAATATATGAAATAACAAACAATAGAGAAGATAACACACAATGAAATCTAAATGGTGTTATTCGGTGTGTAAATAATGCCAGACAAGTTATTGTAATTCCCTGGGCCTCAGCTTTTACATTTTATGAGGTTCTGGACTTGATGAACTGACTAAAACATTGACTGACATCCATTCTTACTCTGTATATTATTCTATCAAATTTGATTATCTAGTGCCCAAGCCCTCAATACATTTACTGTGGTTCTTAACCATGAGATTATAAAGGCCCACTTGAAAATCTTACAGAAGATATGGAGCTTATCCTCCTGAAAAATGCTCTAATATATTTCTTACTCAAAATGAGTAAGATTCATTTCAAGAGGTTCAGGGGCCTTCAGAAATCAATCTACAGACTCCCTAGTGGGTTGTTTAGCCTAACAAATTCCTAACTGCAGCAAGAATCTCTGATAGAGGCACACATTATACAGTTCTTACATACTTGGGGGTTATTCCTAGAAATTGCATATGGTGGTGTTGAGTCAAGAGGGGTGATGAGGTTGCAGAGCAAGGTATGCCACGACAAGCAATTTGGAACTTTATCCCATAAGTAACAAGAGGCATACTAGAATGTTTAAACACACAAGTGGAAGGTATGCATTTTAAATAGCAAAATCAGAGAATAAAATGTAAAATAAACAGAAGAAGAAAGACAGGAAGCAAGGAGATCGTTAGTTTGTAGCACAACAAACTGGGTGAGGCATAGTGAGAGCCTGTTTAAAAATCTTTACAAAATTAGGGATTTAGGGATGTTCCCTTTTCTAAGATAGGCCTACTTTGATTCTGTATAATAAAAAAGGGGACAGAAGTTTTCAAACACCAAAGGACATTTTGAAACTGGACAAAGATTTGTTCTCCAGTTCCATTTATTTTCTACTCAGGACAAGTAGATACTAGCAGCCTTGTAGAATACCCTAGATGGAGTACTGCAAAAGTCCAAGCAGCCTAGGATCCACCAAGGAGGTATGGCATACTCCTCCTAAAAAGGCAGACCTGGAGGACTTTGCTTCCCATTCACATCAGGGGCAGTGGCAGGTGTTCTGTCCCTTTTCATTATATCCCTTAGGGCATAAGTGGCTGGCAGAAATCATGGGCTACTCATAATGTTATTTGAGGCTAGACCAATGAGGAACTATCTCTCCATTCTGTAGTAGCCAAAAACAATAAGCAATCAAAATTTCTAGATGGGGACATTTCTCAGACAACCATATTTTAATGAAAAAGTGTGTGTGTGTGTGTGTGTGTGTGTGTAGATTGTCTTCTAAGAAATTTGCACACAGATCCTGATATTGCCATATATTGCCAAATCCCATTTGTTTTCTATAAGAAAAGGAAAATGTAGTTAATTAAATGTTGAGGATTGGATACAGAAATGTTCTCATTCTTATAAAGGGGAATTTGGCCAAAAGCCCCCAAGAGTCGGGGCAGAAACAAAACAGAGTCAGTGGCATTGGAGAAAATAGATTAGATTCAAACATCAGTGTATTGATTGTATTCAGAATTCAGTATTTAGTTAGATGTGGGAAGTGAAAGCAATGGTTCCAAAGTCTCTATAGAACAAAACCCACACACCTCATTCAAGGCACTTCACAGTCCAGCCCAACTCACTGTCCAGTCTCCTGCTCCCACTTAGTCTGCATTCAGTGACATCAGACTGCTAAACAAACCTCACACCTTGTTGTGTCTGTGAGTTTGTGCACATTGTTACCTTGGCCCAGAATGCCCTCTTCATGACTCTCTATCTGATGAAATCCTATCCCACAAATCTCAGCCCCAAAGCCACCTTCTGTGTTAAGCCCTTGTTAAGGTCCTCTGCCCACTTCCTGAAAAAAAAAATCACCCCTTTCTCTGGGCCACCTACACACCATCCATGTGTGCAATGATTTATGGGAGTATCTTTCACATCTTTCTTTTCCACTGCATTGTGAGCTCTTCAAAGAAGGAGCCTGGTCTAATTCCTTTTGTTTCCCAAGCTTCCAGCACGATGTCAGCACATGACACGGAGTTGATCAGTATTTCTTAAAGAAAGGGAGAGAGAAAAAGGAATTCCAGTTAAAAGGCTATTATAGTAATCCAGACAGCCTCTTATAAGCCTAATTATGAAAAATGGCATTGGGAATGGAAATTCATAATTATGAAAAAAAATAGATTCAAGTAGCCAAGTGATTAAATGTAGAGAATGAGAGAGAAGAAGGATTCGAAGATGATTCTGACCAAGTTTTCTGGCCCAAGAGACGGAAAGAACAAAAAGAGATGATATTGAAAACATAGAGTAAGAAGGGGACAGAAAATGAATTACTGTTTCAGAACATGATATGCAGAGGAACATCCATTTTAAGATGCTCAGCAGGTAGTTGTATATTCCAATTCAGAGCTGATGCTTTAAGAAAAGTTTGGGGCTTAAAGCACAGCTGTGGAGGTTATGGTATGGATGATATTGAAGAGGAGAGGACCAATGCCTGGATTTGGGGATTCTGCCTCTATTTAAGAAAAGAGGAAAAGAATGGAGGCAGTGAAGAAATCTGCGAAAGGCCAAATGAAATGATCCAAGAAAACAGATGGTCACAGGAGCCAAGAAAAGAGCAATTTTAAAAGAGGGTGAGGCCAAAGGTACAGAGAGTGTTGAAGATGAGCCAGAGATGGACGGATGGAGCCTCTGTCACTGTAAAGGAGAGCAGCCTCACCAAACAGCAGAACAGAGCTGGAGCCAGTGAGGAAAGGGAATAAAGACAGTGTGACCTGTTCTTGAAAATGTTCATAACAGGGATGAAGGATGTTTCCATACATTCTGTAAATTATTTCAGGTTGTGACCTACATTGTCTTTTAATTGAATGTTGGCTTTAATCAAGTTTCATTAAAGTGTCGACTGCCCATAGCTACTAAGATAATTTTTGCTTTTTTAATTTAAGAAGTTAGAAATAGAATCTATGTATAGGCCTGGAGTTGAGGTTGAGAAGCAGTTTGAGGATTCACTGATACTGTCTTTTAAAGTGTATCATTTAATTTTAAATAAGAATCAACTCAGTTTTGGTTTTTCCCTAAAGATGAACCCAGAAGACCTTTAGGACCTTAAATAGTCCCTTCCTCAAGGAAAAAAAGAAAGCAAGAAAGAGAAAAAGAAAAAAGAAAGAAAGTCTTCCATTAAATCCAGCTGAAATTGTGTATTATCAATTGATCTAAGGCTGGGCCCTGAAATAGGGTCAGGGTTTAACTGTGAGCCCTATACACTTGAAGTCATTATTTCTCACTTGGCTTTCTCCTCCTATCTCTCTAGATTGCAGGATGTATTATTTAATGTAGCAAAGGGAGAATCAAAATGTCTGCCTTCCTCGCAGCTGAGTACTTTTTATTATCTCTTTCCCTATTTATTACTGAGGAGATCTGTGGATTTCGGATAATAATCAGTGAGACTTGTGGCTGTCTTTATCCAGTACCATGCCTGTCCACTAGGTTAATGCCATCGATTTTAGAACTGAAAACCTGTGTGTTTTAATTTGGTTTTAGCCAATTATGTTTGAAATCTATTTTCTGAACTGGTTTTGGGAAATGTATTAAGATCTACTGAAAAAGCCAACTTGTCAGAGATCAAAAAATATTAACTAAATAATACAGGCAGGGTCATTTTACTCTGTCAGTGACTTTCTGGAAGTTATACTTGATGAATTTCTGCAAAGGAAGTATTCCCTTCCCTGGGGAGAAACAGGAAGCCAAGATGAAAGAATCTAAAAGGGACAAAGAAAACAGAGGGAAGAGATTTCTCCTTCTGGGAATAGCAGATGAGGCAATTGCTGATGAAAAACAATTTTAAGAAAAGCCGTGCTTACAGGAGTATATGTATTTAGATACAACTGAATTGTGCATTTTGTTCACATACATATCAATGTCTCCCTGCTAGAACGTATGCTACAAAAGGGCAGGGATTTTTTTTTATTTTGTTCACTTATATGTCCTGAGCACCTAGCACAGGGTCTGGCATGGCATAGTAATTTTTTTTGATTTATCAAAAAACCCCAAGCCCTGGGAGCATTTCACTTTCCTACCACAGAGGAGCTCTCTTTGGCATTCCTCAGCCTGTCCCTGACTCCTTACCCTCCTCTCCCATCCAGCCCACTTCTAGTGCAGCTCACTCCCCTGGAGAACACAGCCCACAGGAGAGTAGCCCCTCTCTGCTCTATAGTTTAGGGAAGAGAATCCTCCATGTGTCTTTTGTAAAAGTGAAAGAAAGAGGCCCATAGGCCACATAGCTGGTGGGGGGGACAGAGATAAAAAAAACAAAAACAAACTGGACACCAAGCTTTGGACTTAATCCAAACAGAGACACTGGATATTAGCATGACTTCTGTCAGACTTTGGTAAGTATTGCGGGCTCTATACCTAAACCACAATTTTTTTTTTTTACTTATTTATTTTTTAATCTACATCCAAGTTAGCATTTCATACTATGATTTCAGGAGTAGATTCCAGTGATTCATCCCCTACGTATTACACCCAGTGCTCATCCCAACAAGTTCCCTCCCTCTAATGCCCCTTACCGATTTAGCCTATCACCCCATCAACAACCCCTCCAGCAACCTTCTGTTTGTTCTCTGTATTTAAGAGTCTCTTTTGTCCCTCTCCCTGTTTTTATATTATTTTTGCTTCCCTTCCCTTATGTTCATCTGTTTTGTATATTAAATTCCTCATATAAGTGAAGTCATATGATGTTTGTCTTTCTCTGACTAATTTCACTTAGCATAATACCCTCTAGTCCAACCACATAGTTGCAAATGGAAAGATTTCATTCTTTTTGATTTCTGAGTAATACTCCATTGTATACATATACCACATCTTCTTTATCCATTCATCTGTCGATGGACATCTGGGCTCTTTCCATACTTTGGCTATTGTTGATAGTGCTGCTATAAACATGGGGGTGCATGTGCCCCTTTGAAACAGCACACCTTAAACAACAATTTTTAATTATGTGCCCTTTCCTGTTAAACAGGAATCTTGTTGTTTTGAGTGCCCCAGGACAAAAGGTAAAGGTTTTGGTAAAAAGCTGATGTATTTAACCTCTGTGGACAATGTTCACACCTCCCCAGCCCCTTACTGAACAATAAGAGTGGCTACAGTATTGTACGGAGGCAAGAAACTAAGACACAATTTTACTATATTCTATTACCTGTGCCTGTATACACTTTGGCTGGTAGAGTCACACTGGCCAAAGAGTAGCAGCTTTCAAAATGTAATGAAGTGGGAGAAAAAAGAACTTGTGTTTTCTGTACCTACAAAGACCCTCTTATCCCCGTGTAGTGGCCACGAAGACCACTGCTCAGATACCCTTTCCAGAGTCCCTAAACAGGGAACATTTGCCGGGCAGCCTCCAGGGGCCACATCTCTGAATCTGCCACAGCATTCATGCCTGGAACAATGTTCCTCCCACCCTCAACTTCTCCCAGGCAGAGCTGGGGCAGGCAGAGTCACTAGCTGCAGGCCATCCTGCCTTATGGGGAACTCTTCTAATGTGCAGCCTTTGCTCAAGGACTTTCAGTTGGCCTTCGGGAGACTTTTTAGAATAGCACTGTGGTCTGAGACTCTTCCTATCGAATCCTTCTGCTTTTCACAGGTGTCAGATCAGCTTCCAGGCTGAGAGGGTCACCTACCAGCTACTGCTCCCTCCTTTTTTATCCCTTGCTGGCATTTCCTCCCAGTGTATCTTTTGCACATCTAATCCTGCCTTGACACTAGCTTTTTGGAGGACTTGAACTAATACACCTCCAAGACCCAATAGATCCTGCTAATCCACAAAATTCTTGAGTATTAATATTACAGAAAGATACTAGGGGGGAAGATGTGATCTCTTAAAAGCCTTATGAGGGGGAGGGGGCGGTTCCTTGGTGGCTTAGTCGGTTAAACATTGGACTCTTGGTTTCAGCTCAGGTCATGATCTTGCAATTTGTGATTTCAAGCCCTACATCAGGCTCTGTGCTGAGTGTGTAGCTTGCTTGGGATTCGGTCCCTCTCTCTCTCTTCCCCTCCCCTGCTCGCTCTCTATCTAAAAAAATAATAAATAAATAAATAAACATTAAAAAAAAATCCTTATTGGGGATAATGTACACCTGAATGTAGGTGGCAAATGCCATCTCTGATCATGTCAGTGAAGGAGGCTCTTGATCTCTGCTTCATAGGTGACTTTAGGAGTTCTTAAACCCTTTAAATTTGTGTGTATGATGTTGAGGGGGTGCGCAATTCTCCCTGAAGAAGATCTGCAGCTTTCCTCACATTGCTCTACAAAATTCTCACCAGTGGCAACTGTCAGTTAAGTCAATCGTTCAAAAGTCGTATTAACATGAAATCTGTATTACAGTGTAACTTATTTAATGCAACAACAATAATCATGCCTCTATTTTCTAGCCTTAAACTAAATGTCATCTTTAAAGCCCTGCAAACTAAGACTCTAGTACAAAGGTAATCAGTACTGTGCTCTTCTAATACCGAACTTGAAAAGAAGCCATGCTCTAATTTAGGTAGTTATTGGCATAAAAGAAATAAGTAATTGAAAAATCGATAGGTTGGTTTGTCCTATTAGAGGAGGGAAAATCGGTAGCAGATGCTTCAACTCTTAGCCCAGACAATGCTTGTAGTTAATCCGCTGGAAGATAGTGAAAAAAGGACCTCTAGCAGCTGTTCTCAAGGAGAAGGTTTATGTCAGCACCATTCACATCAACTATACGCAGAACATTTGTGTCAGCAGCATAAATGCTGACATGTCAGCAGCTCTGTTTTATACCCCACCCCCAAAATGTGTATAGTTTAATTAGACCAAAGACAGGGAATGGTTTGTTGATAGCTCAACCTGGAAGTAATGACTTCCTCAGAGAGATATTCCTGCCCCACCCTGGGGAATCATCTAATATGTGTCACTGAAAAACCAGCCCCTCATGGCTGTTCTCTGCAGGAAACTATTCTCATAAAGTAATCACTTTACCCCTGAATCCAGTGGAATGCTTACTATAAATCAGGATAAATAATTTGGACACTCCCGGAACTCCATGCTCTGCTACTACCAACCTCAGCCAGGCACTCTGAACTTATCCCGGTGCAGGCCTATCTTATCTCTAGGCTCATTTTAAATATGACAAAGACAGCTTCTGCAGGGAGAACTAGCAGGTGAACAGAACAGCCCTACCATCCACTGGTAGGCTGGGATAAGCAAGTCCTTAAAGGGGAGAACAAGTTCCCCTGAAGGAAGGGTAGACCCATGAGCAGCAAAAGGCTTCAGAAGGGGGGGATACAGATCACTCTCCCTCTGCCCTTAAATGTTCTTTGGATGTATTTGGCCCTTACCTTGGCAGAAAAGTTCTCACTCAGTACTCTTGATTTCTCAATTCCTGGTAGTATTGAATGATAATTTTAGGAAGCAACTAAAGTTCATTCTTGGAAAACCAGGATCAGAGATTTTGTGGGGGCAGGGAAGGGCAATGGATGTATAGGTTGCAATCTTTTTAGTCACCGAGGGGAAGAGGAGAATTAAATCCAGTAAGTTTTAGAAAATATTGAACCCTTTGAACCCCTCTCCATGAAGAGCCAGGTAGTGGGAATAAACATCAGAGAAGAATTAAAAACCATGCTCAGACTTTTGAAGAGAAACCAGAGATTTTCCTATGATGATGACAATCTGATAGTAACTTCTGACAAAACAGATTTATTACCTCCAGCTGAATTCCTTCCTGACCTCTGGCTGAGTTCATTACTTATATTTCTTCCTCTACTGGAACCTTTTCTTTTTTTAAAAAAAGTAGTCATCTACATTGTGAATTAAACATCTGTTTTGAAATACACACACCCACTTTTAAAGCATTATTCTTCATTGTAGAGATTTAATGGGGTAGTCAGCAAGTCTAATATAGTCATCATGATTTAGACCAAGTGTGGGCTCTTGTCTGGGTATCGTATATTTACTAAAAAATCTTTACACCAGGATCCTGACAGAGACCCAGAAAGGGTTTTGAATTCTCAGCTTGGGGCTGCCAGTGTCCTCAACCAGTAGCCCTTAATGCTCCCCAGAATGCCCATCGGCATAACACCATTGGTTCTAAATTGTTTTTTTTAAAAAGGAAAAGCATAAAAATCTTTGCTTTCAGTTTAACCAATGTCTGTTGCACATTTTAAAATATACTCTCATAGACATAATTCTGGAAAAGCCAGAGTTATGGACATGAAGATCAGAGTAAAATGTATTAGGTGTCATATGTTACTTTGTTAACACAGAGTAATAATTTTACTTGCACTGAATCTTTTTGAAGGATCACAAATTGGTTTACCGCTGTCACTACAGAACCGCTCTTCGATCTTTCTGAGAAATTATAAAGGATACACAAAACATGTACACAAAAGATGAAAGAAGGGAAATGTTTTCCTTATCTAATAAAAAGGAAAAGGGAGTGTCACAGGAAATTATAGACTGCTAAACTTATATGAATACCAGAGCAAAGATCAAATGAGTCATTATATATTGCATAAGATATATAGCAAGGAACATAACTTTTTGAAGAGCATCATCCTAACAAAAACTGTGTGGGGTGTTTTGGGGTGGTTTTTTTTTTTTTTTTGGCTTTTTTGAAGAAATGATATGAACAAAGCAGTTTTAATACCTGTAAGGTTTCTAAGTCCACTGTGTTGAAAGAAATATAGTGCCATAGACTATGAGTAAGAAGACATGGATCTAGGGGTGCCTGGGTGGCTCAATTGGTTAAGTGTCCGACTTTAGCTCAAGTCATGATCTCACGGTCTGTGGGTTCAAGCCCCATGTTGGGCTCTGTGCTGATAGCTCAGAGCCTGGAGCCTGTTTCAGATTTTGTGTCTCCCTCTCTCTCTGCCCCTCCCCCGCTTGTGCTCTCTCCCTCCCTCCCTCTTTCTCTCTGTCAAAAATAAATAAACATTAAAAAAATTTAAAAAAAAGACATGGATCTAGCCTTGTCTCTTCCATGGAGTCTCCATGGAACTCCGAGTAAATCACTCATCCTTTATTTCTTGGATTCTCCTCCAGTAAAATCAGGTAGCAATTCCTACTGGTCAATGTCTCCTGGACTAGAACTGTTAAGAAGCTTAGAAGTGGGGTCCAAAATCCCAGGCATATTCATGTCTTAAATACATGATACCTAGGGTGACTGCTTGCTTCAGAGAATACCCACCTGCTGGAATTAGCCCCTTTAATGCAGAAAGTTTGGGATAGAAATTAATCATACCAGGACTACATCCTATTCTTTTTGTCTACAGCTAAATAATGAAGGCACAGACATTTGATTCAAACTGAGCTGATCAAATTTTCTCAGAACACAAATGGAGAGCTAGAAAGGCAAAAAAAAAAAAATGGGAATGGTCAATCTAGAGGGTCATAAGGCATTTTGTAAATTGTGAAATAATAGAATAGATTATAGGACAGTAAGCTTGGCCTCATGCGTTGGAGTAGAATTACTCTTGATGGCTTGCACAGCATTTCTTTTGTGGAATTGTATGAGACTGGGCCAGGATAGTGCTGACGCACTGATCTGAGAACCCTACATATCACATTGGTCCCTAAAAGTGGTCAAAAAGCATTACTAGTAGGAAGAATAAAGTTTGTTTTGCGAGGCTTTTGTTTCATATGTACATTTATATAACTTATATAGATTCATAATATACATAACTAATATTTGTATAATAGCTAGAGATGTTTCTATAAATACTATGTTTATATTATACATTTATATTTATATATACTGATATATAATAAATTTCTTCTTATTGTAAATCAGTAAAAACATATTGCCCTTTGTGGGGCGCCTGGGTGTCTCAGTTCATTAAGCATCTGACTCTTGATTTCAGCGTAGGTTATGATCTCACAGTTCGTGGGTTCCAGCCTGCATCTGGCTGACAGCATGGACCCTGCTTGGGATTCTCTCTCTCTCTCTCTCTCTCTCTCTCTCACTGTCTCTCTCTCTGCCTCTCCCTTGCATGCACATGTGCTTTCTCTCTCTCTCTCTCTCTCTCTCTCTCTCTCTCTCTATGTGTATATATATATATATATATATACACACATATATATACATATATATATATATATACATATATATATATATATATATAGGCAGAGCCAGAAACTCTTAAGTTCCAAATGGAACAAGTTGTAAATGGAGACAAGACACACAAACTTCAGCTCACAATTGCATCTCTTAAACAAGGCCAAACAAATGATCACCTCAGGGCCCATTCAGACATCTGAGTCTGATCATTAATGCAAAAATCCAAAAGTATGACCTTCACATTTCATTACCTCTACCCCATATTCCATTTTGCACTGGCTTTTAAAATTCTGTCATGTTATTGATCAATAATTGAATTATAACATTATAATCTAATAAATTAAACTAGATCTTTTAAATCCATATGGAAAATAAACTTCAAGATAAGTAAAAAATCAAAATTTCAAACAATTTTACATTTGCATGACTCCTAGAAATATCAAGTATATTTTTAAATCTTCCTTAATCCATTCAGTCAATCGTGTTGCACATCAACATGTTAGCCCTGTCAGTGCCTGGCCAAGCCTGAAAGAATCAAACTCTATGACTCAGGGCTAAAAGGATAGTTTTTAATGCTTGAAAAGCTGTCAACTACCTCATGATTTCTTCTAGTTTACGGGTGCTCATTATAGTAGTATTCGTCGCTCTTAAAAATCCATCCATGACTTACTGTCAAATATACTTCCTTCAATTAAAAGGTATCCTCCCTGATAATGTTTCCAAAAGTATACTCCCTTTTTCTTTAAAAAGTGTGGAGTTATTAACAACTATGAGAAAATAGACTTGATCATCACATTCTTTGACAAATAGCATCACTCTGCCTACTCTTTTCTTTGAGACCCCCACAACCTTTTTATGTTCATGCTGTCTGTGTGTGTTTATGACATCCATCACCATGAGCCATACCTGCTAGGGTAAAGATACAGCACCATAGGGAGAGACATTGCTGGCCAAATCCCTTGTAGATTATGTCAGAGTGAATGATGATGCTGGAAGCATGTAGAAGAACAGCAGAAACTGTGAGAGCCTGGGATACTTTATCTAGATCAGAATTTGTGCAAAGCTGCAGTGCTGAGTATTTCTGGAACATTTTTCATATTCAACCGAAGCCAAAATTTTATCTTTAAAGCCAAATCATTCCACATCCCAAGTTACTGAACTAACGGTATTTTTCAGTATTTGTTATCCAGTCTGATGGGTACACAATAATTCAATACTTCTAGGAGAGCATCACAGTATTATACGGAAATGATATAAAAAATGGGAAGATACAATATTGGCTTATGACTGCCAATAGCTTTTTTTCAGAGAGGGGAACTGTTGTGTTCTCTGTTACCTTTATTCCAATTTTTTTTTAGCATAGCTTCAAGGCCCTTAATAATTTCTTATCTTCCATTATTGCTTGGTTAATGTGGCTCTTTAAAACATACTGAACATCACATCCATTCGCAACCATTTTCAGTTTGCAATCACCTTAATATGCCATGATCCAGGTATATATGAACAAGTAGGCATGCATGGAGGAGAGCCATTTGGCTATGGTGGAACATTTATAACCACTTCAAAGTTAGGCTTTTGCATTATTCTCCAGATGATATTACACATACAGCCACATAAATACACTGACAGGATATTCATCAAATGTTTATCGTACGATTTTTAATATGTCCCATCTAGGCCTCAACTGCTTGGATGGCTTTTTAAAATAAATCCTGTGATTTCTTTTGAACAGCACTTTTTATATGTGTTAATGGTTTTAATTGATTAAAGGTAAACATTTAAAATTACCACAATTTGCATAAATTTGTTTTGGCATTTCTTCAGTTTGAATAATCTGATACTCTCAGTAGTTAGACATGGCCACAAGCTCTGCGTGGTTCTTTCACACATCACTGCCTTGGAACTTGCCGTGTCCTTTCTCCCCCTTGCTATTCTTAAAGAAGCAGTTCCAAGCAGAAATAGTGATTCCCTCCTCTCTGCTCTCTTGGTACACATGTTCATTAGGTCCATCACATTCTACATTATATGTTTTTACAGGTGCATGTCTGTCCTCTGTGCACAGTGAAGATTCAAAGGCAGAGATATTATTACCTTTCTTAAACGCAAATCACCACAGCAACAGATGTTCTTCCTTCCCCTCCTAACAAGGCCAGCTGGTCCAGAGGGCCCACTAAACACCGGCTGGTTGGCATCTCTCAGAATGTCTGCATACCTCAGTTGTCCCTTTGGAGTTGTATGCTAATCAAGAGTCACTTGCATTTATTGCCACAACTGTATGCCACTTTTATTTATTTTGATTAATTAATTATTTTAATTTCTTTTTATTTATTATAAGTATGCAATTTCATTAGATATTAAACAAAAAAATGAGTACAGCAAAAATGAAAGTTTTCTTTTTGTGAAATGTGTCTTGAAAGTTTTTGGAAAAATAGAGAACAATTACACACACACACACAATTATCAAATAAATTATGGCAAATACCATATACACAACTGGGGGGGATCTTAAACATTTAGGAAGATTATACATTCATCTTGATTGCACATATCTTCAAGTCTTTGCTCCATTTTAAAAAAATCACAGTTGAAAACCTGCCTGAAGATCTGTTTTTTTTTTCAAGAAGAGCAAGATAGAGCTCCAAACAATATTCCCAGAGTTAAATTAAAAAAAAAAAAAAAAAAAAAAAAAAAAAAAGTTTGGCTTTACATCAAAAGATTGGCAAACTAATTTGTTAAAATAAAATGTTTAAGAAATATCCTTTTAAAGCTTTCCCTTCTTTAATCTACTTTTAAACAGGAACTAACTGGGGTGCCTGGGTGGCTCAGTTGTTTGAGTGTCTGACTTTAGCTCAGGTCATGATCTCACAGTTCGTGAGTTCTAGCTTTGCGTCAGGCTCAGTACTGATAGCTCAGAGCCTGAGCCTAGTTTGGATTCTGTGTCTCCCCCTCTCTCTGCCCCTCCCCTGCTCACGCTCTGTCTTTCTGTCAAATATAAACAAACATGTAAAATAAATAAATAAACAGGAACTAACAAATCCATGATAAAAGACCTTTTCCTGAACTCTGCCCTACCCCTCACCTTTGCAATGAATATTGGGTAAAAAACTGGAGCCAGACAAACTGAAGAAGAAGGTATTTCCTCTCTGATGGTAAAACTGAAATGTGAACTGAGGTGCTACCTGTGGCCATGAGTCACCGCATAGAGGAAGCTGGAACAAATCAAGGATGACAGAAGGAGACAGAAAGCCTTTGATTTGGGTGTCTGAGTACTTCTTAGGACAGGCAGGCATCCACTTTCCATTTTAGGAAAAGCAACACTAAAACATCTTTTCTTTTTGCTTAAGTTCATGCAAGTTGGGTTTCAGTCACATGTGGACAAAAAGAGTCTGATAATACAAAAAATAAAAGACACCACTACTTTATATGTGGTCATTGTTGTGGAAGTTGTTAGTTGACTCAACAAATATTATTATGGACATCTCCTCTGTGCTAGACTGTGAGGATAGGAATAAACCAGACCGGAGGCCAGGCTCTCATAGAACTCACAGGCTAGTGCCCTAATGGCTGGAATGAATTGCAGATATATTTTATGCTTATACCACACTAACATTTACATCATAGTATAGTTGGATTCATTATGCATTAATGGTTAATAGATCCAACATGGACATTAAAGAAAGGATATTTTTAAGGGAGTAGCCATAACCCTGTTGAACACCAGTGAGTATAACTATGCCCAATCATATCCCCATGCCATTGTCAAATTTAGAATATGGTGTTGGAAGAACTCTGACTTCCTATAAGTAGGGCAATTTCTTATGTTAGCATGATTTAAATATACAAAGAGCCCTCATTTGGCTTAGTTACTATTATATGAGAGTGCTGGCAAAATTTTAGAGCGGGAACAGGCCTACTTGCAAGGAAAATAAAGCACAAAGGAATTAAGCAATTCACTCATGGTCAGCCAAACTGTGAGTACAGCAGATCTCAGCCAGGTGTCGAGAGACTTGGTAGGTCACAATCAGTTGGAAGTGTGTCACAGTACTTTGTTACTACTAATAAAATAGTGACATGTGGATAGTGGGAGAGAAGGGTGTCAGTCTGTTCCCTGGCAGTGATCCAGGAATTGCACACACCCAGGAACCCTCCTGGGGAGATCAATATTTTGCAGATCAATAATATGAGTGTTTTCTGTCACTGGGGACAAAAAAAAAAAAAAAAAAAAAGCTGAAAATCATGTGAGCTGGTAGAAAATTCAGGACTAGAATCCTGAGTTTTTTCAGAGGGTTCTGTTTTTAAATCAACTTACATCAAGAAAGGAGAAAATTTATCATGTGGTTATTAATGGCCTGAGGGAAATAAATAAGCCTCCATCAAACAAAGCTCAGTCTGTGATATCTGTAGACCCCTTTCTTCCTCTGTTCCTCAAAGAGTAATTGCACTGATCTGGAGGGAATTTTATTTTTATCCTTTCTAACTTCTGCTGTTGTAGAGGAGGTTAATGTCTTGCCTAAGCCTGAGCTTCGTAAAGTGGTATTAGTACCCGCCAACTAATGTCTTATTCAAATACCTAAGATGAAACAAAACATCATTGACTTGGGCCTGCTCCTGTAAACCTCAATTTTCAAAAGCTTTCAGTGTCAATTACCTCTCACAACAAAGCAGTTCACAAGCCTCTTGATAATGCTCAGAATGTCATCTCATCGATCGCAGATCTGTTTACACTACACAGTAAAATCCAATTCCTTGTAGTTACCACTGAGAGTGAGGCTGCCTTAATCATGGAATTCCTAAAGAAAATGAGCATCTTAGAAGTAAACCTGAACTTATTAAAACCAGCTTCCAATCAAAATTTCCAGTAGCAATGGGGCTTCCTAATTAATTTCCTTCAATACAAGCTACTCAGCAGTTTCGGGGATATATTTTCCAGACTATGGTGAGATCTCTCCCCATTAGAGAAAAAAAAATGGAATAGAATGCAATTCATACAATATTAATAACTTGCTCTACTTTACAGCTTAGTAATAAAGTTATTTATGTTGCCAGAGGCGTTTCATGACATTAGCAGTGGAAAGATAGCTGTCGACAGGCCAGTCAACCCTATGCCATTTACAAATGGCAGAACAGCAGCCCCTCCCTGCAAAGCTGCATAGCAGGGCTGTGGCCAAAGGAAATAACCCTGGGACGAAATCTTTGTACTATACACAGAAGAAGAGAGAGAGTGTCTAAATCAATTGCTGTCCCATCTTTTGGAACAAATGAATAGTAAAAAATTATAATTTAGATGAACATAGCCTGGACAAAGATCATTTGGTTGCCACACCACAAATCTCTTTCATGGATCAAACAGATTCTTCCAAGATTTAAATTGCACATTACACCTAGTTCCTCTTACATTAACACCAGTTATGCCCTCAACCATGCTACCGCCACATAGATAGATGCACATTTCAATCTTTGAATATGCACTCTTTTATATTCTATTATTTTATTTTATATTATTTATTTTGTATTACATTTCCTATATTCAATTCTAAGCACCCAAAAAGCAATCATCACATCTTATCCAGTGCCTCTCTATCTCCCATAGCACCCGACACAGTAGTAAATTAAAGATCTATGCTGAAGAAGTATTTGTAAATAAAGAATATGATGCCAGAGTGTTGTCTGATAAATGGTTATAATATAGTCATTTTCCATGATTAGATCTAGGATGTACGAACAGAAGAAAGTGATGGCATAAAAAATTCAAAATAGATAATTGGAAAGTCATTTATATTTTACTTTGAAATGCATTAAGGCTGGCCACAATTTTATAGAATAGCCCACTCATAGACTGGCCAACGAATGGTGAGTGGTGTGCCATGGTAAGAGAAAAGATGGACTGGGCATGGGAAACATTTGCCCTACTTTGTCTACCCAACACGCATCCCCTTATTTTCTTATAGCATCCTAATATCCTCCTAGGTAATTATCTCCTTTATTATGTGCAATCCTGTTGGGAAACTGAATCCAGGCATCACTGGAGGCTCCTTCAAGTAATTTCCTTGTGAAAATTGCCTGGTGTAGCTAAGGGATGGTATATCACTTACACTCAGCCAGTCAGACCCTCTTTTCAAGGGCCTTGAATTTCAAGCCATGTTATACAAAGGCAGAAAAGAAAGAGAACGTTCCAGGGATGGCACATACATGGCTGTCCTTCAGAACCTGTTTATGAGACCTTCTGTACATACTTAGGTCCCATCCCAAACAGGGTTCTTGTGATCTATCCATAGTTTCTAAGGAATTCACTTTTATTAAGCACTTAATAGGATTATTTTCCAACACACTCTAAAAACGATGTTAGGCCAATGCTCCCCTGAGAAATGTAGAAAGAACAAACCAGGACACGGGCACAGTGTACACAAGGGTAGAGTCTGAGTTAGAATACCATGAGTTAGAATAGAGAGGCCAGAGAAGAGACAAAGTGAGTGGAGGCTGTTATTATTCATTAGTCAAAGGTAAGAGAGAGTAAAGCTGGTTGGCTCACAGAGTAAGAAAAAGGACAGGAATCATAGGAAGAAGCAGATATTCCATGAAGGTACATGACTCTGAAACATCTGGGCTGGCCTCACTTCCAGTCCCCAACATATTTTCCAGGAGAGTCCACTGTATATTTCTGAGGAATTTCATCACTTTAATAAGACCCTCTGGATGAGTTTCAAAAACGAAGTACAGAGGTGAACATGTGAGCTCTAGGGTCTGATTTCCTACGTGAAAGCCCAGTTCCAGCCCTTATTATTTAAATTTTCCTTCTCTGTAAATTAAGGCATAAAACGACTACCTCATGGGTTTTGATGAAGTTTCAGTAAGATAATCCAAGCATAATGCTCAGCCCTACTGCCCTTCAGATATATCAGACACAAATCTTAGATACCTCTTCAAACTCTCCCTACCTCCCACCTCCCAGACAGCCCACATTGCTGAGAGTGCAAGGTCCCTCTGCTGAACACCCCAGGCGTCTCTGCCAAACTTCCTGAGCAGTCACTGAAGGTGCCTCACGATGCAAACTGTAAGTGGGAAGGAATCAGACACCCCCAGGAGTACACTGATCAATGGGAAAGGGATGAGAGGGAGTCAGGCAGATAACCCCCTCCTTTCCACATTCTTGGGCTGCTCTAAAGCACAGTTTCTCCATAAGACCTGTCTGGAGAAGTCCCTAGAAGACCTGCTGTGTCTCGTCACAGCTCCCACGAAGCAGAAGCTAAGGTGGTAATGCGTCACACCCCATGATTCATCTTTCTTTGCAGTTTCCCTTCTTCCCCTCTGGTTTCTCTGGCTTTGCCTTTCCTGAAACAACTTCGGGTTTTAAAATTCTGACTTGCTTCAGTCTTTACTTTCTAGAAAAGCCAGTCTAAGATAACTATTATTCATGTTAGTGTTATTCCTCGAACTAGCTTGACTGAGTGTCCATTACTTGAAACCACAGGATCCAGAATAAAACAGTGAGGCAGAGTACATATTATGTTCCACTGGACACTAAGAGATAGGTGAACTGCTCTACACCTCAAAGCTGAGACCTAAAGACTTTTTTTTTGAAATTTGAAGTTAATTCTGAAGAATAATACTAAACTAAATAATTCTTAAAGCAGTTCACAAATAATGTACAAAGAGATTTTTCTGTAAAAGTATAAATTTTTCATATATATATATATATATATATACACACACACACACATACATCTGAGTGAAAATCTTAGGGAAATAATTATTTAATTAGAGAAATAAAACATTTATTCCTTCTTTTTTCTCTCCTTGAGGAAATTTTCTTAGGCTGCTTACCTGTTTCTTCCCCACACATTGATGTTCAAAGTCTTATTCTTTTGAAAGAAAACATTTGAAGGATGACGGTTTATATGGAAGATGAAGTTATGAAACATACTTCATAATACTTTAATATTATAATAGTTGATGGGAAAGATAATTCATAAAAATTATATGCTGCAGGGGTGCCTGGGTAGCTTAGTTGGTTAGGCGTTCAACTCTTGATTTCAGCTCAGGTCACCATCTCAGAGTTTGTGAGTTCAAGTCCCACCACACTGACAGTGCAGAGCCTGCTTGGGATTCTCTCTTTCTGCCCCTCCCCACTCGCATTCTTTCTCTCTCTCAAAATAAATGAATAAATGTTAAAAAAATAAAATAAAATTATATGTCTCATATCTGTTTTAAAATATGAGAATTCATCTTAAGTCTGAAAAAAAATGTTGACAATGATAGTCGTTGGCTGGTAACTAAAAGGTAATCTTAGAGTGGTGACTAGGGTATGAACTCTGAATCCAGGCAGAATGGGCTCAAATCCCTGCTCACTACTTTCTAATTGAATGTTCAGAGCCAAATTACCCCATAGCCCTGAGGTTTGATTTTCCTGTCTGTTGTAATAGATATAGGAACAATATAAGATAGATATAGGTGAGATACAGAAAGATATAGGATAGATATAAGGATCATATAGGATAGATAGAATAATAGAACCATCTCAAAGGGCCATTGCAAGAAATATTTAAAATAAGATCTTTCTCATTCTGGTAGATATTACATTACTCACCTAACTGCTCATTCTTGACTTCGCTGTTTCATAACTTTCCCTCGTCTCCTCCATCCTGTGCATCACAAATCCTATCAGCTCTCCCTCAAATGTATCCTACATCCTTTCTCTTGTCACCTACCTCCACTAATAAAATCAAAGCCACCATCATCTCCTACCTGAAGTATACAAATAATCTCCTAATTGTTCCATTCTTCTCCCCATATAATCCATTATCTACACCACAACCAAGTGATCTTTTATAGCACAATTTGCATCATGTCACTCCCCACTTAAACTCTCCAAAGGCTTTCCATTGCACTTAGAGTAAGAACGATGCTAATTACCATCACCTACAAGTTCTCGTGACCTTCCTCTTGCCTACGTTTCTATCTCCTCTGCTAATCCTCATCCCCAATTCACATCATTGAACTCTAGCACATACACAGTTCTTTCTGTTCTTCAAATACATCAAGTCCAATCCTGCCCCAGGATCTTGGTGCCTGTTCTTCCCTCTGGTGGAGTGTTCTTTCTCCAGGTCTCTACATGGCTCATTCCTTTTTACCATTTGGGTTCTTTTTAAATGCTACCTTCTCAGACTTAACCACCCTTTCCTTAGTAGACCTCACACTATCACTCTTTATTCCTCTTTGCTCTATCATTCCCTCAGATGACTTAATTGCTATACATGTGGTCCAGGAACCGAATTCCCTGGCTAAGACTTTACACGAGAATGAGGCTAGTGGGAAATCTGCATTAGTTCTCTAAGTAACTGAAATAACTCTTCAACTCAAGCCTGAGTGATCTGAAGAAGCCCAGGAAAGTCTCTGAAGGAAAAAGAGAAAGCTAGTCATCTGGCAGGAAACAATAAGCCTCCCCCACCAGACACCATCCATGCCATCCTCAGCCGGCCACCTGCTGTAATTCCAACATGGTCCAGATCCTGCCAAAGTAATTAACTGACATCAAAGAAGTGGACTCAAAACTAAAACAAAGGGATTTTAAAAGTTAAACTGCAAGTTAAAAAGTGCATAGCTGCTGACACTAAGTAAACTGCTTTGAAACTGGTGTTGAATTGGCATTGGGTTCATAATGGGACTTGATTATTTCCACATGGTATTTAACAGGCACATAAAATCCCACTAATATGAAAGAAATGTATTTTAAATGTTGGTTGACAGGGAGAAGAATACTTTCAATTACTAAAAAATGCAAAAAGGAATTTTATGGCAACTGAAGTATATTATTGATTAAAAACTTCAAATAAGACAGAATAGCTTAAATGACTACTTGGTATTAATATATATCCAGCTATTTGATTAGGATGGAGCCTTTTCTTTTTTGTATAGAAACTATTTTAGACTTTTTTTTTTTAATTTTTTTTTTAACGTTTATTCATTTTTGAGACAGAGAGAGACAGAGCATGAACAGGGGAGGAGCAGAGAGAGAGGGAGACACAGAATCTGAAACAGGCTCCAGGCTCTGAGCTGTCAGCACAGAGCCCGACGTGGGGCTCGAACTCACGGACCGTGAGATCATGACCTGAGCCGAAGTCGGACGCCCAACCGACCCAGCCACCCAGGCGCCCCTATTTTAGACTTTTAAATAAGCTTGAATTACGTTTGAAACCTTGTAGCAAAACATTTACCAGAGATTTCCAAGACTCCTTGATCTAGATGTCATTTGGTGTCTAACATCTGAAGCCTCCTGCCTTTGCACTGTGGCTGGCCCATCCTGCTCTGTCCCTGTTTGGAGTCGCTGACATAAGCACGAACAACTAACAAGTACTCTGCATAGTGGGATTATTAACATTTTATATTCTGGAATCAGACTCTTGGGGTTCAGATCCTGGCTCAGCCCCTTAATGAATGTATGACATTGAGCAAATTACTTAATCTTCTGCGACTTTGTTTTGTCCTATGTGAAATACTACCTACTTCAAAGGTTGAGAACCAAAAATGAACAAAACAACAAGAAAAAAAAGAAAACCCCACCAACAGGGTCATCTAACTAAAAAAACCCAACAAAACAAAACAAAAAACAAAACAAAAACTTCATCTAAATTTTGCAATGATACACAATATTCTGCACACCCCAAGCCTCCTTCCAGACCACTGCCTCAAGCAATTTGTACAACTTCTCCCCTCTGTCTAATCAGCTCTGCTTGAACAGTGCCAGGCACAAAGCAAACAATAAATGTTGAGCAACATTAGTTGCTCATCTAGATTCCTTAAAAGCAAACTCATTTCCACAAACCACACAGGGGCCCCAAGACACACCAGGACTAGCATCCAGTCCAAGCCCTCAGGTACAGATGAGCAACAGCAGTCAGGCTATAAAGACATACTGTCTTGATAATTGTGTGCCTCTTGGCTTGGACCACATAGTTACAGCCACTAGAAATAAAGATAACTTCACTTATTGATTCCACTGTATGAACACACTGCACTTGTCATGTATAGTATGATCCCATTTAATCTTTGCTTTCATCTTGGCATTACTGTGGGAGAAACAAAAATGTCAGACAATGCCTGATGTTGATTGTCTTTAAGAAATGATCATTTCGTTTCCCAAGTTCCTAAACTAATGATACTTTTTGGTTCTTTGTGTCAGGATTTGATAGATACAAAATGATTCATTATTCAGTTCTGTTCCTACTCAATATTTTTATGAGGGAACTACAGTCTTATAAAAAAAAAAGCCAGTATGTAAAGTGTGCCAATATTTAAACCCATTTTGGGGGGTTTCACTTTTTATCGAAGTATGAGAACCATACCTAAAAGTGTGCACATAATAACTACACTGCTTGCTGTATTTTCACAAATTGAACACTTCAATACAAACAGTTCCCAGATTTTAAAAAAAGAGAACATTATCAACATTCCAGAAGCTTCCTTTGTACTTCCTTCCTATCACCAGCACTTCCATAATTGTAACCACCATCTGTCTTATAATCTACTGGTGTTGTTTTGCCTATATTTGCCCTCTGTATGTATAGAATCGTAGAGTAGGAACTCTACTATATTTAACTTCTACCATTCAACATTCCGTTTGTGAGAATCATGTCTATTGCTGTGTATAGTTGTAAATGACCTATATAGAATTCCATTCTTTTCTTATGTTTATTTATTTATTTTGAGAGACAGAGCATGCATATGAGCAGAGGTGGAGGGGAGAGAGAGAATCCCAAGCAGGCTTTGCACTGTCAGCACAGAGTTCAATGTGAGGATCAATCCCATGAACCCCAAGGTAATGACCTGAGTCAAAATCAAGAGTCAGATGCTCAACTGACTGAGCCAGACAGGCACCCCTATAGAATTCCATTCTTAAATAGACTAAAATTTGCTTATAAATTACAATGTCAATTTGATGGGCAGTTTGAGGCTGTAATTAATAGTATTTGTCTTTTGACACACATGTATATGTGCTTCTATTAGGCATCCACTAGGAGTTTAATTGCTACGTCATAGGGAATATATATATATACATATTCTGCTGAATGGTTTTCCCAAATTGTTATACCAATTTACAAGCTCGTATAAATGAAGGAACATTCTGGTTCTTCCATATCCTAACACTTGGCATTTTCCTTTTTTTTTTTTTTTTTTTCAATTTTAGCCATTCTCATAGGGGTATATCATTTCATCTTTGACTTAATCCTTATCTTTGATCCTGTCTTTTTTTTTTTTCTGTGGCTGCAGGGTACAGCACACTCCCTGGTGATGATGCAGAATAAGCATGTGCCAACTATATGAGGCTGCCTGGAGGACAATCTCAGCACAGTGACATGACCTAAAAAATAACAAATCTCCCCTCTCCCCCAAAAGCCTGGAGAAGCAATGAGATCTTCACTTAGTCTCTTGAAGAGAAAGTGGTGGAAGAATTACAATACACAGTACACAGTAGGAGTTCCTAAGGATCCTCTAAGACAACTCTCTCTAATATCCCACTGACATGTCAACTGCCCCACTTCTTCCTCAGGACTCCGCTTTCTGTTCTCCTCTCTGCTACGGTTCCTCTCTGCCTTATAAGCCCCTTTCCTTTCTTTTATCCTTTGTGTTGACTTCTGGGCTCTCCCCACCCAGTTCCTCATCCTGGACATTACTTCTCAAGTCCACGTCAGATGGTCTAACCAGAGAACTGGTCCTTCCTCCTTAGAGGTGGGAGGAGTGGCAATTCATAAACATTATAACTTAATATTTCCCCTTAATACTTGCATGCTGGGTGATTTGGAGTATTAGGGTGTGTCCTGGATTCTTAGTTGTCACCTGTCTCCTGTTGCAAGTGAGCCATGAGGCCCTGATAATTCCTTTCCATGGCTATCTTGGCCAGGCAGAGAGCCAAACCACCTGTACTCAGAGTCTTTTCACTCATTTGCAAAATCCTGAATCCTCAAAAGAGATTGTGCTGCAAGTCCTGGAAGAGACCAGGAGAAGAAACAGCCATGTTTGAGAAACAGCCATGCTGAGGGAAGAGATTAGATTCCTTCTCATGTAGCAGGAAGAGGACAAGTGATCTGAGGCTGTGCGCAGGGCAGCAACTTGTGCTGCGCTCCGTGGCAATGCCAGAAGGAAAGTGCCACAGCTACTCCACATATGAAGCCTTTGTGCCAACTGGGAGATGTGCCCCCTGTGGGCAGATGTAGGCCAAAAGGAATACAGCTTACGAACAAATGATGCCTTTGTCCAGAGTAAAAGGGATCAGCCCCATACCAGGGCATAGAGCCTGGTGAGCAGGGTTCAGCCTGGTTCAAACTCCCTTTTTCCCCTCAATTTAGCCCTTTGTTCAGGGCACAGAGTGCATCACTGTGCACAGTGTCCCCACAAAAATGTAGCAAGACCTCAAAAAGATGGCTCCTTGGTGTGCCTAGGCCGGAGAGACCCGCCCCCGCCCCCCCGCCCCGTGTGGCCAGCCCTGTCCTCACACTTGAACAGAGAGCCATGAAACTTCAAGGAAGCACAGATTGTAGCTTTGATATTTCAGCTGGGGTCATGATAGCCCAGCAAGTAGAGGCCCTTTTCCTGATCCCACACTGTGTTAACCTCCCAAATGCTATGATCCTAAGAGAATCAGGGACCCCGACACTGATTTGAGATTGGGTTTCCTGGAAGTCTGTTAACGTTGGAATTGGTCTGTCTAATTTCATGTAAAGGCAATAAGAACTGGGATGTTTCTCATACACTTGAGTTTATTTTCTATACCTGCCATAGCTGAATTACAGTTTCTTTAAAAAATAAACCTACTTTTGATTAGTAAAACTATAAAATCTAATTTGCGGGATGACAGTGAAATTACTCTTGTTTAAATAAGTAGATGAGAACATTAAAATACAATCTTTAATATAAATGTAATCCCGTACAATTTTATATGACATCGTACCTAACTAACAAGAGGCTAGAATGCTTATCATATAAAGCATGGGGAATTCAAGATTATAATGAGTAAAGATCTGACATTTCCAAGTATTCATGTGGGTTTTTAAGCAGATTACTTGTCAATATTTTCTCTTTGTTCTATTGCTTTTTAGATTGCCTTTTTTTTAACCTGAGAAGCAGAAATATCTGAAATGTAATAGATGTCATATTAACACATATTCTGAACTATTTGCAAATGTCTGCAATTGAAATGTTTATTTTTGAACACACAGTAATGATTTTTCATGACACTAAAGAGTGGTTCTTAAATAACACATAGGCTAATTTTTAGACAACCAAATTAATAATGATTAAAATTAAACATTAACTTTATAAGTTATTGTGAATTATTACTATCATAGAGACATTAAAAAACACGTAAGAAAAAATAAGCTAATGTTTTTCTCATTTAATCTAAAATAAGTATGATTTTCTATAAGCTTTTGCTGATAAATACAATTCTAGATGACAAAATAAATATTTATTTAAAATATACTTTTTTCTTGTAAATTTTTCATAGAAATTACTAGGAGAATTATTTCACTTTATTATAGTGAATGAAATCAAAATAGATAGTAAGAGTGGCAAAAATCTGATACCTCATTTATGCTGTAGAGTTTTAGGTGTCTTTCCTTTGAAGAGTTCAAAGTACTTGAAAAGGGATTATCTTAACATATTCCATTTTCTAAAATGATAAAGAAGGCAAATATGACTATCTCAGTGCATAAACAAGGAAACTGGAGCACAAAATTTTAATGGATTCTTCAGGACCACAGTCAGCCATTAAATTATTCATATACATGTATACTTTAATGCCTCTATGGTTTTCTTTTATCATAAGATTTTTTCCCTTATTCACTCTTCTTCAAAATGCTATTAGTACTCTAAGACCTAACTGAAATATTACCCCTTCCATCGAACTCTCCCTGATCCTCAGGCAGAAATAACTGGCCATGCTGGCTGTTATCACCAGTTTCCACTGGCTTTAATTACTACACCCTATACCATTGGATTTTGAAGAGTTTTCTTAAATTATGCTTAAAGACAAGCCAAAAAGGAATCGAAAATGCACCAGAATTGTTAACCATGATTATGTGTGGGAGCTGTAGTGTGTATAGTTTAACTTTATATTTTCCAAATTTTCTCTAAATGTCATGTAATTTGTAATTGGAAAAAGCAGAACAAAACAATGGGGGGGGAAAGACATATGAAGTTTTATGAACTGTCACTTGAATTTACAGCTAGGCAAAAGCAGTGCTCCAAGACTAGGTATAGATACAGAAGAGACATCTAAATAGAGGAAAGAGAACTTTGATTAGAGGAAGGATCAAAAATCCTCCTTCACATATTATATCTAGGTACGACTCTGCTCCCCAGGAAGCTTGGCAGATGTCAGAGAAGACCCTGGAATACCTGTGTTGGTTTCAAGAAAGTATAAGACCATAGGCCAAATAGACAGATGGCTCTTGGGACAACTAATCTTTCTTCCTTAACAAAATGGATAGAGAGGAGGGAATAACTTAAAGCCTTCTTGAGAGAGGAAGTAAGACATAGTGAGGAATCAATCTGAAATGGCTAGTGCCCAACTAAAGTTTCCTGCTTTCAAATGGGAAATTGACCCTGAGGAAGATCAACAACACCTGCTCATGTGTTCTGGTTAGGAGGGAAAGCCAAACTGTTGAACAAAGGGGCCCAAGAACACAGCAGCTTAAAGAAAATAAAGTGTATTTCTCTCTCATAAATAGTCCTGGAGTGAGTGGTCTGGTCTGGTGGGCAGCTCCATTGAGTCATTTGGGTACCTCTTTGTCTCCATAGTTTCTTGACCACAGGGCAGGAGTTAAAAAATTGCAGGCCTGTGAGCCTAATCAACCTTTCATCTATTTTTATAAATAGCATTTTATTGGAAACAGCCATGACCATTTGTTTATGTGTCATCTTTGGATGCTTTTGTACCATAAGGCAAAGACTGTATAGTCACAAAACCGAAAATTTTACTGAAATTTACTGAAATTTTTAACAAAAAGTTACTCTATGGCCCTTAACAGAAAACCTTTGTCCACTCTAGGTATTGACCTTGCTGCATGGTGGGAGCTGGACCATGGACACATTTAAGTTCTAACTTGTGAAAGAAGAGCACATACCTGAATCAACACATGTCATTCCTCTCACATTCTATTGCAAGGACTCAGTCACAGCTCCTCATGGAGTGGTAAGGAGGCTGAGGGAAAAGTCTCTGGCTGAAAAACCATGTGCCCAGCTACAATTTTATCCCAACAAAACAAAGAGAATGAATTTTGGAGGATAGCCAACAGCCTCTACCACATGGACAGTTGTTTTGTCCAACCGCCTCAACTTGGATCATGTAAGAAGCACATATCCACATGTGTGTCATATCAAAGGCAAATGATCACATTTTCATACACACAGAAACGTGTTTTTGCTACAACCAAGCCAATATACATTCTAGTATTGCTTATCAGAACGTTGATGTGTAATTTGGTGCAAGGTATAAGAGCTATAGTGACTGTCAAGCCAAACCAAAGAAAACTTATACTTTCCTTGGAACACGCAATGACATAAGTAAGGTTATGTCTCAAACAGCATCATGGTGTTAAAGGGTGGCCTGCTAAGTGTGCCATGACAAACGCCGGTGCAAGCCAATGCCTTCAACAAGTGCCACCCAAATACCATATGATTTCAGTCATATGTGGAATTTAAGAAACAAAACAAATGAACAACAAAAAAGAGACAAACAAAAAAACCAGTTTGTTCTCTGTGTTGAGGAATACACAGAGAATAAACTGGTAGTTGCTTGAGGGGAGGTGAATAGGAGGATGGGTGAAACAAAGGAGATTAAGAGTACACTTAATTTGATGAGCACTGAGAAATGTATAGAATTGTATACAATTCACTCTATTGTACACTTGAAACTAACACTGTAGGTTAATTACACTTCAAGAAAAATAATAATAATAAAGAAAAAAAGGGCCATCCAAAATTCTGTTCTGTGAAAGTGTTCCCCTAACACAAACAAGTTTGAGACCCATTGATAAAGTGTTGACCAGATACAATATATGCTATAAGACTCCAATCAAGCTTCATTTAAAAAGAAAAAGTACATATAAAAAGACTTAATGAATAGTCACAATTTCCATAGGTGACTTTACAGGCCATTTGCTCTTCTACCATAGAAGATTAGAAATAGAAAAGGCATCTAAGCTAATATTTCTGCGAGAATGATTCCCTGCAGCAAATTTTACTATCTTCTTGGATTCAATTTTAAATGTCTAGAACAATGTGCTCTCTTCATCCTTCTCCTGGAGGCAATTCAAAGTCCTATGGGAAATTTTCCCAACACTAGTGATGTAAAAAGTAATAGAGTGAGGAATAAGGAGACAGAAGTTTTGGTCCTCACTCTTCTGCTTTTCAACCACATGAACTTGCATGATTCATTCTTCATATTCATTCAATTTGTGTATTTTTCCTACTAGATGCAAGACCACCGCTATGGGAGAAACAGAGATGTCAGAGACTGACCCCCAGCTTTCTATGAGTTTATAATCAAATACAGGAGCAAGTGCAAGAAGAAGGGAAAAATCCTTAAGATGGTGGAATCCTATCAGTTGTGAGTGATGGTAAAGAGAGATCATGCAAAGTGGTTTGCAAGACTGGTGAAAGCTAGAAAGGCAAAGTTGAAGGGAGAAGCATCCCAAGTAGAAGGAAGGCACAAGCTAAGGGTAGAGGTAAGAAAGAAAGTATTCAAGGAATGACTGGTGGTCAATGTTAGCTAGAACATGTGTCATTCACAGGAGAATAGTGGGATACTAATTCGGAAAGATAGTAAGGATCCAGACTGGAAAACCTACTAAGTCTGATGTTATTTAGTAAGCAAAATGAAGGGTTGTCCGAAGGTAGGTGATTTAACCAAGGAAAGGCTTTAGAAGAATTATTCACATGGTGATTTGTAGAATGGATTGGGGGTAGGGAGACTAGTTAGAACCTAGTTAGAAAGCTAGGACAAGACAAATGTGGAAGAGATTTCCAATAAGGATCAAATTCAAGGAATTATTTTCCCTGTTTTGAACACGATGCGTTTGCTAATATTAGAGATGCCACAATCAAAATATGATGAAGCAGGAGATATCACACTTAAGCTGACAGAACAAAGAATACTTGAAACTGAAATGACAGAAAAATAACTGAGCAGAAATGCATTCGAATTTCAACTGCTAATTTGATGTTTATGAAGACTTTGAACTATTTTGTAAGCTAAGAAAGGCAATAAACCTGAAACTCTGGGAAGGGTGTAGGAACTGGTTCCTCTTACGAAGAGTATAAAAGCATAAAGAGAGAATTACTATCCTCGTAGATTCTTCACACTTACTCCAAGTTAGATGGACCTTTTGGCTCTATTTTTCCTGATTTTGACTGGAAATCTAGAATAATTCTCTCAGCACCCTCCCCCCAGATTCACCCATAACTCTGCAATCAACACCAACTCCTTCTCAGGAAACTGCAGATCTGACTTCTATCACTAAGGATTAGTTTTACTTCTTCTAGAACTTCATATATATACAGTCTTAGAGCATAGACATTCATGCATATTTTTTGGAGTCTGCCTTTTTTGCTCAGAATGTTTTTTAGATTCATCAATGCTGTTGCATGTAAGTAGTTTTTTATTCCTGGATAAGTTGCATGAATATTTCACAAATTTTTATCCATTCATCTGTAAATAGGCATTTGGGTTGTTTCCAGGTTGGGACTATTATGAACAAAGTTTTTATGAATATTAGTGTACCAGTGTTTTTGTGGACATAGGTTTTCATTTCTCTTGAGTGTAATGCCTAAGCCCGAGTCATATGAAAATATATGTTTAATTTTATAAGAAACTGACAAACTGTTTTCCAACATAATTACAGAATTTTACATTCCCAATACCAGTGTATGAAAGTTCTAGTTGCTCCACATTCTTTCCAACACTTGACATTGTCGATCTTTTTAAATGTTAACATTCTAGAAGGTTTGTAACAGTATCTTATCGTGGCTTTACTTTATACTTCCCTAATGATTAATAATATTTCCATGTCCTTATTTTCATGTCCTCACTGGCCGTTGCACATGTATATTTCTGGGAAGATTCTGTTAAATATTTTTCCCACTTTTTAATTGTCATTTGTCCTATCTTTGAGTTGTAAGAATTCCTTATGTATTCTGGATGTAAATCCTTTTTCAGATATATGTATTGCAGACATTTTCTTCTGATCTGTGGCTTGCCTTTTCAGTTTCTCAGCGGTATCTTTGGAAGAGCAGAACTTTTTAACCTTAATAAACCCAACTTATAAATTTTTATGGATACAGTTATGTTCTATCCACAAAATCTTTGCCTACCCTAAAATTTTGAAAAATAGCTATGTTTTCTTCTAGACGTTTTATATATTTAGATTTTACTTGACTTCTATGATACACGTTGGGCGTATTTTTGTGTAGTGTAAGTAGGAGTCAAGTCTCATTTTTTTTCCTGTTTAAATATCCAGGTGTCCCAGCACTATCCAGTATAACTTTTTCTTCATCTAGTTACTTTGTCACCTTTGTCACAAATCAGTGGACTCTATGTATGTTGATCTATTTCAGAACTGTTTATTTCATTTCATCTATTTGTTGTTTATCCTTACACCAAGGCCACACTATCTTGATTATGTAGCTCTTAGGTAAGGCTTGAAATTAAAAAAAAAAAGTCTTTTTAATTTATTTTTCTTTTCATTTTTTTTTTATTTTAGAGAGAGAAAATGTGTGAGTGGGGTAGAGGGGAAGAGAGAGAGAGAGAGAAAGAGAGAGAGAATCCCAAGCAGGCTCAACCCTCAGGAGTACCAGTGAGATCATGACTTGAACTGAAATCAAGAGTCAGAGGCTCAACCAACTGAACCACCTATGTGCCACTATTTTCCTTTTTGAGAATTATTATGGCAACTCTAGGTCTCTTACATTTCCATATAACTATTAGTGTCCGTTTGCCAATTTCTACAAAGAAGTCCTGGGACTTCTCTTGAGCTTGCATTGAATCTATAGATCAATTTAGGCAGAACAGACATTTTCACAATATGAGTTTTCTAGTACAAGAATATAGTATCTTTCCTTTTTCTTGTCTTTAACAATCTTTTATAATTTTCAATGTACAGATCTGCACATGTTTTGTTAAATTTATTCCTATTTTAGACAGCCTGTCTTAAAAGTTGACTACTACAGAATGCAATCTCACCCATTACTTATTTGTGTTATTAATTTAATTCCCAGAATAACAATTTCTTCAAATTAATGGTAGTAAAGGAGGAGTGGTAATGGGGGAAGGGTAATTCCCAGTTGGAAACATTTCCATATGTAAGATAATTCCCTGCCATATTAGAAAAAAAAAAATCTCTTCATAAACCTCACTGAGCCCCAACTTGAAGGAATGTCAATAAATACATACACAGGTCTCCCTGGGGTCCATAAGGAAGCTACTTACTAAGATAATTAGGTGTTTAAAGTTGAAAGCAGCTGTTTTGTAGATTACCCAGCCTATAAATCTATGTATAGTTATCCCTCAAAAACTACCTGATTTATCACAGTAATGGGCACTTTGAATTGTTTTTCCCAGGGCTGGGTATTTTCTTTAGCAGAATTCCCATACTTTAGTTTGAATCAGCATTTGTGCAATTACAGAGTAGTATGAGATCTGAAGATTCATAGTGGAGGGAAATGCTTAGCAGAGTTTTATCTAGATGGACAAAATTCTCTTGAAAACGCTTTTGGGAAATCTAAGTACCTCACTGATCTTTTTGCTTTCCACACAAAAATAGTGATGATAAAGAGGAAACTAACTTTCAGAACCCCATTAAATATTATATTATTTCTCTTGCCAAGTTCCCTGATGGGTATTTTATAGATTTTCCTTAATTTAAAAAGTAGATTATTCAAGATTCCAAAATAATTATATCATAAATATCATAATAACAGCGTAGGCCGTGTTTCTTCCATTTGTGATATCAATTTTTTCTCATAACCATCAAAGTAGACAAATAAGGATTAGGTGTTATTATGTAATCGGAAAACAAACTAAAGAAAATCAAAGAGCAATCTAAAATTATATAAAGATCTGGCTCTGGCTCTGTGTCTTTTCATTCATTCCTTTCTTCCTTACCTCCTTCCTCCTCTCTTTTAAATTTTGGGCTTTAAAAGAAACACTCAGAAACCACAAGTATTTGAGAAATAGCAACAACAATAATAGTATATTAACTACTCTGTGTTAGGAATGAACATTTCAATTCTATAACTTTCAGACATCTCCAATAGAGTGTTACTGTTCCCACTTTACAGAGAAAGAAACTGGACCTCATAAAGGGTTAGGAGCCTTTCCCAAGGCCACATGGCCGAGCTGAGGAGATGGGGTTCAAATTGCAAAACCAAAACTCTGTCACACAGATGTCTCCAAGCTGAAATAGTTATTTAACTAATTGGAACCAAAGAATGAAAACAAGGTAGACTTTTGCATATAGTTTAGCAGAAGATCTTTCAGCCGGCATCTATTCAGGAAACTACATAGAAATCTGCAACCTTGCCTCATGGAGAGAGCACAGGACTGGGGAGCTGGAAGACCTAGGTTAGATCTAAACTGAACAGGAGATTGTCACAGATTCCAAGGGAACCCTTTAAACCTGTTTATTAGTAGAAGTAAATGTTGGACTTCCTACTTTCTAGTCTGTTCCAACTCTAGATTCTACTTAAAGAAGAAAGTACTCTTTGTTTATTATTATAGGGATAATTTTCTTTTCTCTTTTGCTTTCTGCATAAATAACCTTCTCTTTAATCAATTCATATTAGAGTCTTTAAAAATGTCCATAGACGTATAAGGAAGCCAGAAGGCACCAGGGATTCCTGGTGTCACACTCTCCCAGGTGACTTATGTGGGTGGCAGCTTCTGGGTAAACCTTTTCTGGCAGCCACTTCCACCCTGGCATGGAGCAGTGGAATTGAGATGGCCAGAGGAGGATCCACTTGGCTTCTCTTTGTAGGAATTTCAAGACTGAAAGTTATCAGTTCCATCATGAGCACCATCAGGTTGAAGTCTAGATAGCCATCTGAGACCAGCTGAACTTTAGCAGTTACCAATCCAGAAACAAGCTGGCCCAGCCACTTTATGGTTTCCAGAGACCATCCAGACGACACTCCGGGAATCTCTTCCACCTGTTCTCTGCTGCCATACATTTAATACACCTCCTCAATGCCTCCAGATGCCATATTGGGCAAGGAATGAGAGGAGCGTATAAAATCTAAATGACTAATAATTTACCAAAAGAAACAGGGCCATTCTGGTCCTTATTCAAATTTTGAATACTCCAGATGTTTAACTAGAAGGAGAAATATAAACAGGAAATTATAGGAATAGTACCACTGGCAAGTTAAAGATGTCCCTACCAATCATCAGGGTGTGACTTGTGAAGAAGATCAGATAAGCTATTACAAAATAGCTTTTCTTTACATATCTGAGTTTCAGGTGAGTGATTTTGTGACTTAATTATACTTTTATAATTTGAGTTCATTACAATAAGCTAAAAAAAAAAAGAACAAATGAAGAGTCACCCTTTTCACAAAGTCAAGTTTAGTTCAAGTTTTTCTGAGTATATAACACACTCAAGCCTTTCTTAGGATTGCTTATAAAGAATGCCCATGAAGTTTAAAAGAATTTGGATGACCATTTACTTCCATTCATGAAAACTTCCATAAGGTTTCTATTTAATGAAACCTTAAGATAATGGAGTTTTTCATTTCAATTTGGTGGTCAACATGTAGGAAAAAGAAAAGCTCACATAAGAGAAGGGATATAATCAGAAAATCAAACATTGAGGGAAAAAGCCATTTCTTAAAGTGCGGCCTTTACTGTCAAACTGAATTTTGGTCTAAAGTGTAAAACCAGAGGGAAAAAGAGTCAGCTATGCTGTGAACTGCCAAGGGAATTGTTTTTATTCTACCAGTGCTCCAGGTGCTTTTCATATAGAGAGACTTCATCTCATGCTCATGCTTGTTTATTTCTATTCGTATAACTCTAAGCCAGGATGGAAACAGGGACTTTGTTGATCCAATAAATGTGATTTTTAAACTACTTCATCTTACCTAAAAGTTCAAACCATTAGGAAAAGTAGAACTATGTACTTTTTTCCTTTCATTTAACCTCAAATTTGAAACTTCAGTTAAATCAGCTTACAACCAATTAATGGCATTTGTTACTAAGTGACCCAAGAAACCAGGAAGAAACTATGATCTAGGTTTGTCAAAGCGTTAAATTCTTATGAAGTGTTTCAATGTGAATCTTTGTACTTGTCGTAAAAGTAATCCATTTTGGGTGTCTGGGTGGCTCAGTTGGTTGAGCGTCTGATTCTTGATTTTGGCTCAGGTCATTATCTCACGGTCACGAGATGAAGACTGGCATCAGGCTCCGTGCTAAGGGTAGGGACTGCTTAAGATTCTCTCTCTCTTTCTGCCTCTCTACCCTGCTTGAGCTCTCTCTAAAATAAAAAATATTAATTCATTTTGAAGGCTACTTGTCTTGAGGAAACTTTATATTTCAGAAATGGATCCAAAAATAGCTGTCCCTCCCCTTACACGTCTTGTTTCAAGATATAACTGCTAAACATTTTTTTAATTCAATAACGGCTTATTGAGTGTTTATTATGTGCTGGGCCCTATAATAGGCACCCAAGATACAAAGGTACACTGTGGCATCTTGGAAAGGTTGCGTTCCTTCTGAAGGCAGAGGGAAGATTAGGGAGTCTTTTGCAACAGATAAAGGCTCATGGGGACAATGGAGATGTAAATGAGGGAGTGGATTGGAGACAACTTTGAGAAATAGAATTAACAGAATTTGTTGTCAAACTGGATGTGCTGACAGATGAAAATTCAGAGGTAGTTCCCTGGTCTCCAGTTTGGAGATAAAGATGTCATTCAGTGAGATTAGAAATGTCCGGGTGGCAGCAGTACAGCCAGCTCCATGTTCTCCCCAGAGATGAAATCTAAATGAGCTACTGTGTCCAGAGAGGCACATGGTCAGAGATAAATGTACTCAAAGTCCATTTTCAGAGCCCCAGTGGGTTTCTTTCCCACATGGAAATGTTTGAACCTGCTTCAGAACCTGCTAAACTTGATCAATGGCCAGTGGCAAATACTCTCAGCAGTGAGTAAAACTCTTCCATGGAGAGGACTCCAGTCCTGGATTAATATTGTATCATAGGTCAGCCCACTGTCTGGGCTGATGCTTCTGAATCCATTCTAATTAGCAAAGCGTGCTCAAGAGTTAAAAGGGGCCACTCATGGCCTCAAACACACTGAACAGAGAGCCGGGGGGCTTAGGTTTTATCTCAAGCTCTTGCATCTGTAGCATTTGAGGGAGGAAAGTCATGTCACTTCTTCTATATCTATGTAAGATTAGGATCCACGCTCACTACTAACTATAAAAGTCCGTAATTCCCCTTCCCATAACTGTACATTGAAACAGACAAAATGAGGGGAAATTCATCAAAATGAATGCTAGGGAAAATGAAACTGTTCAACTTCTATTTACATCATGAGGATTTATTTCATATCACATTTATAGCATGTGTGTGGCATTCTGAAAGGATAAATGGTTGAATAAGACAATGGCCTAAGACCTACGGTGGCCCCATTTAAATTTCACAGTATGAAGATGCCTATAACTTAGAATTTTGAAAGATGAGTACTTATTTAGCACAAGATTATTCATCCTCCTAGTTCTGATTTTAAGTAAACAATAACAATTAGGCCACAAGTTCGGAGAATTAACTACATACACCTCTTTAATGTTAACTATTAAGAGGCCTTCCACTAAGATATGAAGTGAATATCTACTTGGAGGGTTTGGAATTAAAATTTCATGCTGTTAATAAAAATCAGTACTGATAGTGTCCTAACATAAACTAGATCATCTTCTGATCCTGATCAAAAGGCTTCAGCTCTGCCTCATACTCCAGCTCTTTCTTGGCAAAAAAGGTAAATTAATTCAAAAACAAATATTAAGGACGTAATAAAGGGCTTTTTTGCACATTCATTATATTCACAGTGAGGGGAATTTTCTATCCTGTCAATATCAGTATATGTAACATAAAATCATCAATTCCATAGCTGGGAGCTATGGTAAAAAGAGTACCCTAAAATTGTAAGTAAATCTTCAGCTTTATCTATAAACCTGGTAAATACATTAGATTTCCATTGAGATAAATGCTACACAATGTATGTCATGATCAAACATCTCATTTTCTTCTAGAATAATAGCAGCCACCATAAAGGAGTATCTCGAATATGTCCCTGGTGGTTAACCTACACTTTAATCCTTTCAAGAAACTCACAAAATAGATATTATCAATGAGAGACTAAATACCCTGAGAATTTACATGACTGGTCCAAAGCCACACAGCCAATGGTAATTGATGACTTTGCCATGTGGATCCAAGTCTCTCTGGCCTGAAAACCAGCTCTACTCCATTAAACAAAATGCCTCTTTGCCCTTACTTTTTAGTCCTTCAGGCTTTTTCTTGAACTTCTCTTTCTGACAACAGTCAAATCATCCTTTCGAAGATCTCAGGCAAACTCAGCATTCTAAGGTAACCTGTCAGATCTCATTTGGTTCGCCTCATCTACCACTTCTTTGTTTATTCTTGTTCCTCTAAAATCTTCCTTTTCCAAAGCTGAGAGTTGATAAAACAGGCTATTTTAGTCACAACGAAAATATGTTATACACCATTCGAAAAGAAAATATTTATATATTCATTGGTAGTGTTAAATATACGCTATGGTTATAAAAGTAGTAGCATGCTAACTATTATAGCAAAATTAATTAATTAACCTAGTCTTTCTGTATAGTTAAATCCATGCTGGCTCTCTAATCTCTGTCTTTAGTAACCTATTTTAAAATGCTCTTCCAATTAATCCAACATTTTCTCGGGGATAATCCCAAGGGCAGGATAATCCTTATATGTTCCCTGTGTCAGTTCAGCCTCTTAGTCACAATCAACGAAGCATACAATCACCTACAGGAAACCAAACTGCCCATCGTTACTTTTATCCAGGCTGGGATTTCCTTCCCTCCCTGGAACACCAGCTTGCCTGCTTTACATCACTTGAGGCTTAAAATAAGGAACACGCCACAAATCTTTTTTTCCAAATTCTCTCCCATATTAAATTCTATGTTCATAAAGACATGCAGATCCAATCTTGAATTTCTCACTATACTGAGAATCTCCAGCCTCCTAGGATTTTGCCTTGCCTACAGACATTAAACCTCTAGGGGAAAGACTTCTCTATCACCAGAATGCATCCATTCCTCCCTCATGACAATAACTGCTTGTGCACATTCCTCCCTACTAAACAATTCATCCCAAAGGGTGCAGTTAAAATCATGCTCACTCACCACTGTGGCTGCTGTTTTCTTCCTCTAAGTTTCTCAATTATGCACAATGTCATTTCATTCTGACTCTTACCACAGTCTATTCTTAGTTCTTTTGTCCTCTCTTTTGCTGCCTATCTAGCTCATCCAAGAGCTTGAGCCTATCCAAGCTCATCTTCTTCCTCATCCACACTGTCCAGTTATCTGGACAACTCTTTACTTTCACCTCACAACTGCATTTTTTGTAATCGAAAATTTGACTTGATACAACGATAGAAGTGTTGTATGGTGCCAGCTGGCAGCTACACTTGTGGTGAGCATAGCATGATGTGTAGAGAAACTGAATCACTATGTTGTACCTGAAACTAACGTAACTTTGTGTGTCAACTATATTCTTATTAAAAAGACTAGCCAATTAAGTCAAAAAATGTCATCTCCATGAGTTATTTTCATTTATCAGTGTTAAATATACTTTTAGAACTTTGCACTAGAGAAAAGCAAAAAAGATAAAATAAACATCCAAGTATTTACACATACAAGTGACCTGCCCTCCAAAATCTTGCAACAAAAGTAACTTCATATGTAAGATTTCACCCTTCAAAATAAAATATTTATTTTACAAAATAAAAGGAAAAAATGGTGATCTCATTGATAATCATAAAAATATATGTCTAATCATAGAAAAACAGCAAGTCATTTTCCCAGCTACTTAAAAATATTTTAATCATGCAAAACCAATATAATGTACTCTAACATAATGCTAAAATGTTAACCAAGATGAAGTGGCTTTTATTCATTTTACAGGATGTATATTTGGCAATAGTTTTTTAAAAATAATTACTCTAAAGGAACTCTAAATATAGTATTTCAGAAACAATATTTTAAAATACAGCAGTAAGCAACGGAAACTATTGTTCTTTATACATTTTTGGCATAACACTGCCATACAATTACAGAATTATAAAACAAGTGTTTCATAGTACCATACAGATCCAGAAACTGGTTACGACTCCTACCACATACACATGGTATTGGAACTAACAGACATGCACAGCATTCTGTAATTCATACTGCAGTAGAACACAGGGCACAGAGAAGACCCAGCAGCTGCTGGAGAGTCAGAGCTTATGTGCGAAGTAAAACACACATCTTTTGAAGAATCATACCCATTTTCTTGAAAGACTGAAAAAACAAAGGACACAATAGTTTCCAAAGTGAGATAGTGCCTGGACCCAGGTGGCCATCTATCTTCTTAGGTAATACTAACAAAAGGCCAATATCTTAAGAAATAAGGAAATGGTCTTTTAATAAAGTAAGTCTTTTAATAAAATAATAAAATAAGAAACAAGTAAATGGTCTTTTGATAAAAAGGAAAAAATGCTTATTAAGGGAGAAGCTAACACTTTGCTCTCAGTTATTTCTCTTGATTATAATGCCTCGATTGTATTAATGACAATTAATACACGGTCAACTCTCATATGGGTGATAGTTACTTCATGTGTAGACAATCACATTACTGAGTCTTAACTCAGCCACTCCCCCAATTTAATTTGTTAGTAAAATCACCAACTATTGATACACACTGGCAAAAAAAAATTAAACTTGGTATCTGATCATTTGCCTACTTCTATCAGTCTACTGAAAGGTTTCAGTTTACTGTAGAGTAGAAAGAAGTCATGGTTGAAATGGGAGTATTAATAGGATTCTGTTTGCCCGCCAATCCCTTGATCACCTATGCACAAAAAAACGGAGCTAATTCCAAAATCACATCCCTACCATAAAGCTTTCATGGATCTTTCCTCGTCTGCTTCCAATAATTGTGTCATTTGTACAAACCTAGAATTGGTTATTCTTTATTTCTGTTGTAGGTTTCTTGTTATTGTCTCTAATCTTTTGTTTCATTTGTATTTTCCTTTTCTCCGCATGAAACTAAATTTTCTATTAGCACCAAAAACAATAATGCTCATCTGACCAGAGACTACAGGACTTAAACATTTCTTAGAACCAAGATTATTATATAACTAATCTCTCTGATTGACATAAACTGTTCTACAAACTCTGCCATAAATTAAAAACGAGAATATGATAAATTTCATAGCTTAAATATATTTTCATAAGGTTTTGGATTTTTTGTTTAAAAAGAGTCTTTTAGCCTAACAAATTATCAATGTCTTTTCACTTTCACTTCATTTTTAGTGTACACTGAGTCATCTTATAAAAACTTTTAAATATATATCTATGAAAGAACAACTTAAAAGAACTTTGATTGAAGAACTAGGAGGAAGGGTGGGCGGAAATGGTATTTCAATGTTTCCCAAAATAGTTCTAAAGGTTCAATTTACATAGCAAGTGTCCAATTGCTCACAATTTCCTAACTACAAAATGGTAGCGAATCATAACAGATATTTTGTGAAAACTGATAACATATTAAAATTAGGTATAGAATCTAAGGAAACCCACCCTCTTCAGAAGCCGGGGATAAGAAAGCTCAACACTCTTCTGAACCAGAGGAGGCTCTGAGGATCTGTCATGACTTTGGAGAGACTGGAACCCAGTGTGGGCTCCACTTTACCAAGATGCTCACCTGATTCTTACTCCCCATTCTGCACTCTACTTCCAGGCACAGTATGAGCCATAAAACAAAGCACTTAATTGTATTCTCTAACATGACAACTTTAATTCAAGAAAGAAACATTAAGAAGCTATTTCCCACAAATAACTAAAACAATAATTCTCAACAGATCAAGAAAAAAGATGACAAGTAACATTCTAATCTAGGAAAAAAAGCAAAAACAGTGCTTTTTAAATGTTTTTAATAAGAAAAGTAATTTCAGATTCCTCCAACCATCTACTGGAATTAAACTTCTAAATAATTCTCTCATAGAATTCCATTTTCTACATCCATCTGCAGCTAAGAACAAGAAGTAAAATACAGACAAATATTACTTGTAGTAACTGAGAAATGTTTAAAATGAAATTCATAGCATGTAGCAAAATCAAACAAAAGCATAAGTAAATGTAACAATGTAGTTAACATTACTGTAAATACATTTTGTCAAACATAACACACTGTTGAACACTGTGGCAAATACACCTCCTTATGAACTAATACTATTGTCACAAAGGGAAATTTCTCCAAAATGAAAAAGCACCAAAGAAAGTTCATTAAAATAACTGATAGTCATGGTTTGGAAAGTTCCTCATGGTAAGATTTTACAATGGAGTAAAAATTTAAACTTCTGAATGAAAACCATCTACATTAGTTAAGGCACATCTGGACACCTCCAGGCATTCATATTTATAACTATATTATTATTAACTTCAATAATAAGGGATTTCTAAAACCACAGTCTGTCCCTGAACACAATCTGCTGGGTGGGCTGGATAACTAGAACAGGGATGGAGGCAGGGTAGTACTCACTGTCACCCTAGAAATTACCCACACAAATCTGTTCATGTAATAAACACTACAGAATTCAAAGCTGAAAGAAGTCAGTATATGTAACTCCTAATTTCTAGATCCTACATTGACTCCATCATCGTTCTCTATAACCTCACCTACATTTGAAACGATCCTAGCATGTCTAACTCCAGCCTACCTTCTATTTAACACATATAGCCCAAAAAAACAAAGAGGAGTTTTCTAAGCGGGAGACAAATTAGAAATCTTCAAAACCATTCCTATAACAAAGGATCCCCACTCAGCACAAATAGGCATGAAAGACCCATAGATGAAGCTATAATCAAGTAAGATCAAGAATGTCCTTCTTTTCTCAGGTTAGAAAATAAAGCTTTTAGAGGAGCCTCAATTATAGAAAGACAAAAAAAAAAAAAAAAAAAAAAAAAAAAGGCCCATTTACTCAAGAGTATAAATCCAATCATAACTCTATTACAAACTTGGGAAATTTAACTTTATACAATGAACCAAATATTCCCTATCAGCTCAACCAGTTTTTGACCACTTGATATGGGAGTTTACCTACAAAAATGGCTTTTTAAAGAGTAACAGATGTAACATTGCACTGTTTTTCCTTTTTTACCAGATCATATCTTCACTCAGATTAAAGCGTAAAAACTAAAAGCAATGTAGGTAATTTTATATAAAATATGAAACAAAATGACTATGATAGATATGAAATGACATTTGCATGTTTACATTGTTAATACTTAGCAAAAAAAAATCTTAGAACTTCTCTAGTAACTCCTGAGTTGCATATTTTATTTTATCCTCGAAGCTGAAAAATGTAGTCTCAAAATCAAAATTCAAAACAAAACTATGCAAAATAATTTTTGAACTGAGAACTAGACCTGATTTAGAAAAAGCAGACACATTTTCTCTTCTATCATGATTCTTTTGAGTTTCTTATGAGATTGAGCATGAAACTGTATAATGGTACAATATTCTTAATGTTATAAACTTTTTCTCTGCTGTACAGAAATATATCTTGTAATTATATATCACTTTACAGTATTTCAAAATACTTTCACATATATTATCTCCTTAGAGATATGAAAGCACAAAATATTAGAAATGTACTAGACTAACCAAGCGATATAACATCTATCTGCCATGAAATGCAAGTAAATATTTTATCAATAGCCAATGTTTATGTCCTCACAGTCCAAGGTACAACAATAAAGTCTATATATTTGCAAAGATTCAATAATGTTTCTAGCTATTTGGCCATGCTTCGCTGCATTTTTAAAACACCTTCTCAGTAAATTTCTGCAAGCATATGGTAGTTTTTAAAAATACAAAACATTAGAGACAAACCCAGAAGGCTGTTTCATATCTAAGACCCACATAAATACGTATCTATAGATATTATTTAAAAAACTATTAATTTTACAAAGTATTCTTTATAGAAAAAAATTATAGACATAATTTTTATCTGCAAAAGGAATGACATCCTCTTATTTGTTCTCCACTGAGGAATTCTCTCATAAATTATTTGCGAATTAAATGTAGGAATCATACTGTTACATATGAATATGGATTTTAAAAACAACATTCTGGGAAAAGGCCACTGTTTATAAATGTAGGCCAGGCAGTTTCTCCCTTGAGACTAAATATTCTCAAATTAACTGTTGCAATCTAATCAAACCCCTAATTAGGAATAATATTCTAAAAGTTAAATTGTTGAATGAAGTGTTTTTATTTGTAAGGGCTCTGATACACTACAGTTTCTAAGCAATTCAGATTATATCCATTTATTTTAGTCTCTGCCCACTGTTTATTAATATTTTAATATCTAGTCACAAATTTTAAATATTTTGCACTTAGAAAGCAGTCTGAACACTTTTTCATGTATTCAAAATTGCTAAGATATTTTGAATTAATCATGTTCCTACAGTTCAGCTCAATGTAACAACTACTCTCATCTTACCCTGTAAAACTGTTTTTTGAGCTCTATGGGGACATTGCTATAAGCAGCACATTACAGGGTCCATACAAAAAAGAAACTGAAATGCAAAAGCAGAATTGTTTCTGCTTTTGTAGAAAGTAGAAAGCAAAAATTGGGATACTCTGGGAACCAGCAATGAGAAGATGCTTTATAACTGGAATATGATATACAGCTTGGTTAATAATATATTAAAAACTCAAGTTTGAGCAACTATGATGCTTCATGTAAACTTCAAAGCAATAAAATCATACTTCTAAAGGCATACAATTGGTGTATTTTCTAGAAATCCTCTGCTGGAAATCCCCCGGTTGTAAAGGTTAACAGAGGATGATATGATGTGACTAACAAATAGGACACAGGAAAAATTCTCTGGGGGTTAAAGTGAAATCTAAAAGCCCAAGAGACACACAATTGCCAATTCTTCTCTAAATGAAAGTGAATTTTTTTTCTATTAATTGCTTTAACTATATTTGTATGTATGCTTCGAAGTTCTCACCACAGTGATTATTTTCTGATGTGTAATATTAGTAATAATATGACAGAAAGTAAAACTACGTACTCTTAACCAATATTAACGCAATAAGTGCTTGCTAAAACTGAGAATACAGAATTTTAAATCTTCTGAATTTCAAGGTTTGACTACTTAGAGATACATCAAATTGTTTTCTTTTTTAAAGATACACTGGACTAAGCAATATTGTTAATTTCACAGCCCACAGAACACTGAGATAGTCAAGGTTTTAGGGACCACTGCCTTGTTACCAGTGTAAGAAGCATGCTATTTAAAAATGTGTATTTTCTTTCCTTATTTTTGAATTCTTTAGCCATTTGCATTCAGAAACAAGCACCGAATTTATATGGAACAGCCATAAAAGCAAAATCCTTTTCTTGGACTTTTGCATCAAAATTTGTTTTTAAGCATTTCACGTAGAAAAACATTTTTATTATTTTAAAAAAGCAAATTCTTGATATCATACAGTTAAAAGTGCCCCTCTGTTTGATTTAAATTTCAGTACAGGGGATCACTGGAATGTACCCTAGAAATGCACATGCTGGCCTACAAAGATGGCAAATGAAGGCAAGTGCAGAGACAGGAAAAGAGGAAAGGACAGTGGGAAGCCCAAGAAATGGGCTGGGTGATTATGGCTTCCTAAAAATATCCATTTCACATACCAGAATTTAAAAAGAAACATCTTGAGGTGTTGTAATGAAGATTCCAAATTACTTTCTGAATACATTTGAATCGACTAAATTTGTTTTCCCAGCTTTATGAATCCATAAATTGGGCAATTATGTGGCAAAATAATGAAATTTATCCTCTTGATTTTCTTCATGTAGACCGTAATCTCCCAAAAGAATTTATTTGATATATCAAATACTACATGATTATTTCCATATACACTGAAAATAATTTAAAAGCAATTATTATGTACAGAACTTGGAAACTCACATCCTAAAAGTGTTAAAGAATACATTCATTTATTGGGTCTTGCTTAAAACTTCTTACTAAATATTAAATTCATTATCATTCAAAATAAAAAACCAACAACAAACTGTTTACAACAGAAATTACAAACAGCTAAAATTTGAAATGACCTCTGTTCTTCAGGATATATTGTACAGTTTTTCCTCCCTTACCTATACAGGTTTGCGGGTTTTCTGATAATTCACTGTAATGGTACATCATCAGGGGAGCCTGTATTTCCAGGATTTTCACAGTCTTTGTTGTGATTTTCACCTTCCTCATCTTTTTCAGGAGGAATTGCAATTTCCTTCCTCTCTGTAGGATGGCTGACTGCTTTTTCCAGTTGAGAATTTGAATTTTCAGCATTACCGTCCTCTGTGTTTGACTTGGTGGCTTCACTGCCGGGCTCTGTGCTGGGCCTGTCTGCCTCTTCTCCAGCCCCTCCAGGTGCCGCTTTTTTTTCTTCAGCTGTTTTGCTATTCAAATGAATAGCTGAGGAGGAATTTTTCGAGTCCTTGGATTTTTTGTGCATAGAAGTTTGACTGATATGACCAGAAGTGGGAGGGGCAGGCATTTTCTGGGCTTTGCTTCCCTCTGACTGTTCTTTCCTCGGCGGTCCCCAGATAAAATTCTCTGAAGGCGTGTAATGTTTCTGGGCAAACCGTAGGAGCTTTCTCCTCTCTCTCCTGTCTCTAATTGTATAAACAAAATACTCCAGAGCACTCTGTTTAATATTGGGAATAGTGTTTTCTACAAGAGCTTCGTGAAGAATAAATTTTACAAGAGGAGATTTAAAACTTTCATATCCAAGCTCACCAAGGCTTTTGAGAATACGAGTGATTCGTAAATAGTTGTGCTGGGACCTGGAAGAGAGGATTGAACAAAAAATGTAGCGGGGAAATCAGGTGAGGGAAAGTAAGGGAATAAAAAGTATTAGAAAAATCATTTTTAATGGAACTGTAAGCCATGGAAACATGCATTACAATTTTAGTGAAAGTCATATTAGACACCATAAGAAGGATAAATTAGAAGTTATTAAACTCTTATACTTCAATGTAATGCCAATCTATGTGAAATTCAAATGTGAAATATAAATTCCTCTTGTTTCTTCAGTTCTTCATATATGAGAGATATTTAGGTCTAAAATTTATTCCCACTCATGTTGAATTGTTGTTTAATGTTAAATACACTGAGGATGTGATCTACTAGAGCATTTATTTGCAACGACGCCTGCTGTACTGTACCCACCACAGGTAACTAGTTCCAAACATGAATGTAACATCAGCTATCAGCTGAAGGTATGATTTAGAGTGTCAGCAAAATCCACCACACTGGCCAAGTCATAAGGTAAGCAACAAAATCCACTCTACTTTACTGGAACAATTCTGACAAAGGCTGCAAAACTGACTTATTTAGCAGAACACAGTTAACAGCATGGGCTCTGAAGTCAGACCTGGAGTTTATACCATGGCTCTGCCACATACAGCTATAAGAAATTATGGTATCTTCTTCTGACTCAATATGCTCACCTGTAAAGTAGGGGAAATGGCTAATATTTCAATGGACTTTTAGAAGAATAAAATGAGTTGAGACATGTTCAGGGCATGTAGAACTTAAAAAATATTAGATACTATTTAAAATCAATATTATTGCTATTATTTAAATCTGGTACTAAGGACCACCATATATGTACCTATCCCCACTTAATTACCTAATTGTCTTCCATCCATGCCTTCTCTCTCCTTCTTTTTCCCGAAGAATTTTAAATTTTACTTCTAATGGCATAGACTCCAAAGATGCCTTTTTCCCCAAATCGCACAAACTTCTTCTCTGTCCTCAAACTAAGGCCATTATCAGATGAATGCTTTTCAAGCTTATCTATCACAATTCATAATATACCTACCCTACATCACTGGGCCAATAGTTGCCTCATTTACAAATACCTGGCCACATCCTAAAAGAATCTTCAGCTACACATACTAATCATGTGTCATCAGCAGCTCAGGTATTTATTTACCCAATACTGACACGCAACCATAACAACCACTTATTTCTAACTTCCTAAAATCTGTTTTATACATCAGACATTGAACTTTATACAAGCAACGCATATACCTGCTCTGGTTTCCAGAAGTACTTACAGCATTTCACTTATAAATAACTAGCTAATTATTTGGGAAGGGTGCAGAAGGATGTTAAATTACTTGAGGGACAAAAGGGGGTGGTTCTATAGCCTTACATTTTAATAATAAAGTTTGTCTGGACAAAACAAAATTCTTAATGATTCAGGATAGATAAACACTGAAAAAGACAAGTCTGGCAGTTTTTATCATCCCCATTCTTCTGGATGTTTCCTACAAAAGTATTATCTTAATATTCAACTCTTTGAGGCCAAAAGGTAAAACACAGCAGGGATATATTTCAGCCTCATGAATCTAGATTTTTTAACAGTGGAGAAGTTAAGAGTCTTCTGAGACAACACAAATTTGAATGAGGTTAAGACAATCTGCCATTAACAGCAGAGATGACTTAGTGTTAGGTTAGTATGGGGTTTATACTCTCCAAAAACTTAAGCAACATCTGCTTCATAAATCTATGAAAAAGAGATATATGGAAAAGCGAGGGAACATTTTTCCTAAAAAATCCCAAAGATGAGTTATAGGATCCAACAAAATTTTCTATGTTTGCAACCAGCCCAATTGCAAACATCCAGTCGAAGACGAATGACCAAGATAATTCTGTACACATTTATCCGTATCTATACACTCTTCAATTTAAAATATTTACATTACATAAAATATGTACACAACAACCCAATATTTACACTGAGTTCAAGAGAATGAAAATCAGGACTATGGGACAAAATTGTACAAGAAAGAAATTGAGTGTGTCAGTATGATTTGAAATAAATTTCACAAATGAAGACAAAAAGGAAGAGAGGACACCAGCTGAAACCCACCCAATATTTTAAGCAGCCTCTGGGGTTGCAAAGCAGATAAAAGGGAGAAGGTGGGCTTCCCAACAGAAGTAAGGGCAGTTAAATAGCCCTGAAAAAGTCAGGAATACTAGGTAGGTGAAGAGAGAATACACAAAAGGCAAGAACCAGGAGACAGGAGATAAAAGTTAGAAGCAATTCCAGGGTCTAAAATATGGCTCAGTAATCGAAGGTGATTACAAATAAAACTGGAAATACAGCTTAGTGGTTGGTCTATATGTTTGTATTCTCATGTTCAAAAATATTTCACTTCTTTTAGTCATGGTCACTTGTTCACTGAACATTATTTCATTTCACTTTCATTCAGTTTTTTTTTGGTCCGCTGGGCTACTATAAATATATTGAGTTTCCTGCCTACTCTAAAAAACTCAAGATGTCATACAGATTAAAACACAAATAAAAGCTCTGTGCAACACCCAGGGAAAGAAAAACGAGAGACAGTGGGTGGCAGAAAGAAAAGGATCTGAATGAGGCAAAGGGAATATGACAGTTAATTCAGGCTCCTTTCCCCTGACCCAAGCCAGGAGATCATTTTAATTAAAACCTTCAGAAGGGTTCTGCTTCCAACTGTCAGTTAGAGGATCTGAAAATAAAACCCCAAGGAGGATTTAAGCTGGCAAATGTTATTTTGTTCAGTGTTTATTCATTCAACAGTTACTAAACAAGATTTCTATTCCAACCAAAATTAACAAGTTGGGGATGGAGATTCTCTAAAATAAAAGTTTACCATCCTACATGTCAATAGGCTATTTGCATACAGCTTTCATGGACAGTGGGACATTAAGTGCTTAGAAATTCTGTGCAAAGACAGCGACCCGCATTGCTCAGGCAGAGGCATAATATACTTCTGCTGTAAGTGCCCTATATATATCAAATTTAACTTGAGTTATGAGTTAATGGGTCTTCTAGTCAGGATCATAAAGCTTTACGCTCATATCTTCAGTGTTTTAGTACAAGCTACCATTTTAATAGTGTTGATTATAACTAATAAAGTAAAAAGAAGGCTTAAACATTAATACTTATACTCATTTTAGCAAAGCAAGATGAAAGTTCTAGAAAAACACCAAAAAATTCAGTTAATTGATGCTCAAAACTGTTTTCAGCAAAGAAAAATTTCTTAGGTTAGCTTTTTTTTTTTTTCTCGTAGTACTTGCCCAGTTCGGCTAATTATAATGTGCTTAAAAAAAAATGCTTTAAAGCTGCTGGTTTTATGGTCCAGCATTCATAAGCCACCCTATAATTAAAATGAAAAAAATTCAGTTTGCATACAAAGAAAATACTAAGAAAAATAAACTCTGGGTATAAGTATTAATGAAAGTTATAAATATCCAGGCAAAAAAAAAAAAAAACAACCCAGCAAATCAATTCCAAATAAACTATGTTAAAATTCTCTTCACAGATTTTAGGATTTATTAAGCAAAAATGGGCTTTTGTTTTTACTTAAATAATGACGATTCTAATTTTCCCCCTTTTTTAGAAATGTACAAGCCCATTTCCTTCTTATAAAATGATTTTTTTATGTCATAGGCTTCATTTATAGATTTAGTCTAAGAAGGTACCATGCTTGAGGAACAGACTGTGCCACAAGAAGCTCACAGCCTAGCCGAGGGGAGCTGGAAAAATGCATACACAAAATAAGTACGAATGCCAAGATACATGCTATAAAGAGGGAGAGAGGCCACACTTGGCTTTGGGCAGTAGAGAGGTTTCAGGAAGAAACAGCTGTGAAGCAGAATGGCCTTATTTCTACCTGGAATTTCACTCTTTCTTATAGCTATTTTGTTGTGCTTTAGATGGGACAAGGAATAAAATGCATTTCAGACTAGCTTTTGAATTCAGATTCCTGGGTCCATCTACTAGTTAGCTGTTCCTATGTTCCACGGAGAATTCTAACCAAGAAAAGATAACATGCTGGCCCCTGGTGTGCCGCTGGGGCTTTACTTACTCATTCAGATGCTGAAATCTTTCCTGCCAGTTAACAGCACGAGCAACATTTCCAGTTTTATCAACCAGTTTTATTCCAAAAAATTCTAACATCATCTTATAAGCCAGGAGGAATCTTTTAATTGCTTCTTTCGTTTTTTTGAATTCCTAAGGGGGAGAAAAAAGTCAGCTGAAATGATTCAATAGTTACCAGGACAATAAAATAGCAATATTATTTGGTCATCGCATATAAAATGAAATGAGCTTGCATTACCTCAATTTCATATGTAGTTAATTCTTTAGCATAAAAATTCAAGCCTTGTTCTCTCAGGGGGAAAAGCCTATTTTTTAGAAAAATAATATTATTACATTAATGCTATCTGAAAAACATACATGATTGAATAGGACATGGTTCAAGACACATAAATGTAACTGACCATTGAATGTAAGTGTGGTTGTGCTCCAGCTTTTCATAATCTCCTTTCCACTTATTTAGAACTTCTTCAATGTAAACACCTAGACAGTAAACATTTAGAAAATGAGCCAGACATTTAAGATGTTGATGACATTTTAATATTTAATCAATCTTTATATTAAAACCTCTGAAATGTAATTATAGCATGTGAAAATATTGTTTTTAAAAAATGTTTATTTATTTATTTTCAGAAAGACAGTGCAAATGGGGGAGGGACAGAGAGAGGGAGAGAGAGAATCCCAAGCAGGCTTTGCTCTGTCAGCACAGAGCTCAATGTGGGGCATCCCAGAAACTGTGAGATCATGACCTGAGCCAAAATCCAGAGTCAGATGCTTAACCAACTGAGCCACCAAGGACCCCCACAAAAATAATGCTTTCAAAAGAAAAATACCTTATGCCATATGCTCAGTTATGTAATAAGCCTAATTTTTAAAAAAATCAGTGGCACCACAAATCACAGAAAGTCTATCAGTGTTACTCTAAAGCAGAGGCTGACAAAGTACGGTCTGCCATCTGTTTTATAAAGTTTTATTGGAACACAGCCATGCACATTCACATTTATATATTTTACACTACAATAGTAGAGTTGAGTAGTTGCAATAAAGACTAATGGCCCATGCACCTGAAAATATTTACTACCTGGCCTTGTACAGAAAATATGTACTACCTGGCCACTTTTTTTGTGGCAAAAAAAAGTTTGCCAACCCCTGCCCTAGATGGTCATATAGTTCTTTAAATACAAGACGGGATCAAAATGGAATGTAGGCAAAAAAAAAAAAAAAAAAAGGAATGTAGGCCAGGAAAAAAAAAAAAAGGAATAAAAGAAAGGTGAGAGAAAAGAGAAGGGAAGAAGGAAAAATGAAAGAAAAAGGACCCAAGTTACATACAGTATATATCATCCAGCTTACTCTTCACAGAACTCTCCTAAACCAGTACTATTATCCCCATTTTACTAATGAGGACATTATGTGATTTGTTCAAAGTCACACACTAACAAAAGAGTAAATGTAGGAATAGAACACAGGTCTTTCTGTTTCCAAAAAGTAAGTCCTCTTCACCACATTTTACTCTTTCCTCATAAGAACTTATTACAGTTGACCCTGAACAACATGGGCTTGAACTGTATTGTAAGAATACAGTATATAATGCATATCACATAACAAAATATGCATTAATCAAGTGTTTATGCTATTGGTAAGGCTTAAAGTCAACAGTAGGCTATCAGCAGTTAAGTTTTGGGGAGCCAAAAGTTACACACGGATATTTGACTGCACAGGGGTTGGCACCCATAACCCCTATACTGCTCAAGGGTCAACTGTATAACAAAATCCTCCTGCTTCTCAAATTCTATGTCCTCACAATTGACTACGTGGCCAGTTAGTCAATTTTAAGGAAAAAAAAAAAAAACAACACAAAATATTTCTCTAAATATAACTCATCTCATTCTTGTTTCTTCCAGAGATCACCAGTTTGTAGTAACCAGTTTGTACTCTTGGAAGGCTGAGTAAAAAGTTGTTTTTGAATCATACTATTGGCTTTATAAGCAATTTAAAACTATTTACCTCCATAATCTCCCTTCCAACTACCCCTCCACCTACTTACACAAGTAAAATCACTGCAGGCTTACGCTTATTGGCAAGTGTATGTGTATGTGTGTGGATACACCCACATGATAGGAAATTGTGTGAGTTGGTGTAATTTATATAATAAACTAGGACACATTTTATGTGACCTTAGATAAAACTCCTGACTCCGACCAACCTTACATGATTTCAAAATAAATTTTGTGATAAAAATTACAAAAAATTAATAACAGTGTTTGAATTCATTACTTTAAATTACTACCTCAAAAATAAATTCACCACTAGAAATACAAAAATAATTCAGTTAAGTACTCTCATGTTCAATGTTTTTAATATTTGAAGGCATTACTTTAGGTGAATTTTATTAAATTCAAATCAGAGTCAAATTAACAATCATTGCATTTCTTCTGAAGGTTTTCTTGCCCCAGGTCCTAAAAAACCCTAATAATTTAATTAATATTATTTCAATTAGTAAATAAAACAGTGTGTTTTTATCATTAGTAAATACAACAGAACACTTTTATCCAGAGGTTTCCTACCAAGTCTGAGCAAACTTTTGGGACACTTTAATTAACATTAAATTAATTAAAGATCAGTGGATTTGGCCATTGGAGCACTATTCTTAAGTCCTAACTCCTAACTGGTGCATCTCTCAGTGCACAGTACAGGGAATTCCTCCTCCCAACATGCCATCCACCCTTCAGACAGCCTTCCTTCAGTTTGTTCACCAAAGAATACACAGTCCGGCTACTTGGAAAGCTTTGCAATGTATGACCCTCATTCCCTGACTCACTTGGCTGCGGATTTGGCTCAGATTCCACTAAGAGCAAAGAGCAGAAGCCAGGGCCATCTGGTCACTTCACAGAGATAAGGGCAAGGAGAAAAGCCAACTTTGCTGGTTTGACCTGGATAAAATTAGGATGTCCATCATGAACCACAGCATGGTACTTTGGTGAAATATGCATATTACCATAGTGGATGCATCCTCTCCCTATAGGGGGAGAATCTTAGAAAAGATCTTATAAGGGTAATTGTAGAATTGTGAAGGAGGAGGCAGTTTATTTGGCAGGGTTGAATGGAGATGTAGTGTCTCTATAGTTCCCTTCCCAGGATATTGGAACAGTGAACTGAGACTGCCAGGACCCCCTGACCCCTGAATCTAAAAATCAACAGGAAAGATCATTCTAATACAAATATTACTTTTCAATTATGTTCTAAATAATTTGGGGCTATGGCATAGTAAAAAAAATACTGAACTGTGGATCCTAGACCCAACCCTATAATCGAGTGACCAGACAAGTCAGTCATTCAAGCTTTAAGACCCAGTGACCTCATCTTTAAAATAAGGAAGATTAAAAAAATAAAATAAAATAAAATAAAATAAATAAAATAAAATAAAATAATAAAATAAAATAAAATAAAATAAAATAAAATAAAATAAGGAAGATTAATCTGATCTCCTCTAAGGTTTCTTCATAATCTAGTATTTTATGATCCTATAAATTTCATCTCTTTCCCTCTCACAAAAGTGGCCCCCACTACCTTTAAGACAATAGCCCCTGTGAACAAATGGTGGGAAAGTATTGCTAATCCACAGTTATTCCTCTAGAATTTGCCAAGTGGAAGTTCACAAGTCTAGGGTCTAGGGCTTTGGGGACACCTTAGACTACATAGCAAAGTAAAGCCAACCAATGAACAAATGCATTAAGAATGTACTGACCACAGAATAAACAAAGAATAACTAGGTGTATGTTATTATGTAACATTTGCTTTTTACCAAGGTAGCAGAGTACTCACCATCTGGCTTAAAAGGAATTTTATTCTTATAAAAACGAAGATTGCTCAAGTCATTTTGATATCGGATATCTTTGAAGTTCTGCTAAAGGAAAAAAATACATCAATCTCCAGCATATGGACATATAAAAAAGGCACAAGGACCCTTCTTGCATGTTTGCTCACTAGCACCACAAAATAACAAAAACAGAAGGGAAATATTTTACATTGTAGAAAAAACATTCTATACTCTTACTGGGTACTGATGTCGGTATTTGTACAAATCCCTCGCAGCATAAAAGCTTCTCTTTGGTTTGGCAGTTGCTTCAGTGGAATCACCACCCTAAAATGAAAAGTAAAATTCCATTTACATGTTGAAGCACAATAATTTCACTGAGAAATTTCTATAACACCTAAAATAATGAACATCCATAAGGAAAGCCTGAAAAATGTCGAGCTGTTCAGAATGACAATATTATATATTTGCTTTTAATGATGCCTACTAGCAACATTTGTTGGCATTCTATTTGCCTGATTTGAACCCAATAACATTTGTCCTAAAATGTTTTACTAAATAAAAAATGATACTATTCACCAAAAGCCTATGGAGGCCAAATGTTCTAGATTAATACTCATTAGAAATGGAACTCAAAATGAATTTAAGACATTTACCTTACCAGAGGTTACACAAGTGATTCTATGACCAAAATTATTTTTGAATACATAATATTAAAAAATTGTTAAGAAAATAAATTCTACAAAGAAAATTATCATTGATTTGCAACATTTAGCTGAACTTAAAGGCAAGTAATACTCATGAAAGGGAAAGGGGATTTTTAAAACAACGTAAATAGCTTTCTAAACTCCATCCTTTATTGCACCATAACAAGTATACAAAGGCATGAATAATCTGTTAATCCAGTGATAACACTATGTGACATAAATCAGCAAATTTATAATATATATACACAAAGTAGTAAAAGCTCTCAAATGGAATGAACTTCAGATTGTAGTAACTTATGTGTGGTAGTTCATCCATACTATTTAAATTCTAAAAATTCTCACCACCATAATGATTTTAAAAGTATAAGATACAGGTCAATATAATGGATTTAAATTCTCTAACTATATGTATTGTTATAATGCATTAAGAAAGTGTTTTGTGTCCCATGTCATCCAGGACAATAAGACAGATAACAATAATGAAACAGAAGACAATGTTTAGGTCTGAATATTCATTAAGAGCTTCACCTCCCAAATCCCTTTCTCATCATCCCCCACCCCCATCTGTATTGACAGATTAGCATCCTCCAAGCAATTTTCACACATTTTTCAAGTGGTGTGATTCTCACTATTACTACAAGTATAGAGATACTTACTTTAACACCAAATCCTCTGATGTTTAACATTAGCTACTCTGTCATGTTACATAAGCAAGGAAAAGCTTAAATTCTGGTCCTTGCCACACGTTTCAAAATAGCTCTGCCTAGCAAGTTTCTGAATCTATTTAGCCTGAGCTACAACCATATGAATCATCATCTTACATTTGTACAGAGAGCACTTTTCCCATTTACAAAGCACTTACATGTATATTATTTCATTTGATTTTTACGACACACCTGGATGGCAGATATTAGTGTTTCCCTCTTAGAAACAAGGTAACCCAGCCTTAGAGAAGTTCAACAAGGCCCTCGAGCTCAGTGACAGCACAGGATGTGGAATTCCAGGCTCTGGGCTGCAAGTCCAACTAATTAGGCATGAATCCATTTCAGCTCCACTAAAAGTGAAGGAGCATTATAGAAACCTGGGTATAATGTCAACAGCCCAAGACCTGGGCTGTCTTAACTCTGTTACTTATTTGTGAGGCCTTAAGCAAACCACTTAACTGAATCTTAGTTTTATTATCTGTGAAACAAAGATAATGACTCATGCCCTACCTATTTCTCCAGATTATTATGAGAATGACTGCATCCTCCAACCTCTAAATGTACCAACCTGCAAGCATCTATCTTTGTTCCTCCAGCTTCTGCTCCTTTTGGAATCTCTACACTTTCCCCTCTCACCTGCCCAGTCAAGGATTTTGTTCCTTAATATATTGTTCCTATTCCCTGCATCATCAAAATTTCTCACTCTTCTGGATCATTCCCCTCAGCAGACATATGTGTACAATTTCTAAGCTTAAACATATGCAATCTTCCTTGACCCAAATCTCCCTTCAAATACAGAGCCATAGCTCTGCTTCCTGTTTTGATAAAATATCACCAAACAATTGTGCATAACCCCTATCTCCTCCTCTTCTCCCATGACACACCCCAATCAGGTTTTCATCCTCAGCATTCCATCAAAATGGCTCTTTCAATGTCACTAACTAATCTCCATTTTACCAAACCATTTCTCAGTGCTCAACTCAGGCAACCTCCCAGCAGCACTGGGCCCGTGAAGTATCTCCCTCCTTCCTGCAACATTGTCAGATGTCACACCTCTATCTCATTGGTTGTCCCTTGTCAGCCTTCTCTTTAGGTCCTCCTCTTCTGCATAGGTTCCAAATTGAGGAGTGCCCAGGGTTTAGTCCTTATTCCTCATCACTCCTTAGTGACCACATATCTCCCCTGACTTTCCACACCACCAACAGACTGATGACTGCAGTTCTGGACTAAGGCTCCGTTCATCGATATAGTTAAGAACTCCACTTAGACGTCCAAGAGGATATAAAATTCAGGGGAATTCTTAATTTAACCTCTGATGATGCTTTTTCCCTAGACTTACTCATCTTACTTATTGGCGCCATCATTTGTTAAATATTCACTTGAACTAGGAATACAGCAGGTATTCCTAGGAGGTAAGAAGTAATCAGACTGGGATATATTCTAAAGGTAGCTCCAGTAGTACTTGCAAATGACTATGGGGAGAGGGAACAAAAGCAAAAATAAAAAGGAGATTTTTAAAAGAAGTTAAATGGTGACACTAACAAAAATAAATCACTAAAGGGGAAAAGGGAGGGCTGCTGTGGTCTACCATTTTCTGGGGTCACAATTAACTGAAACATTAATTATGAAACTGTTTTATACAGAGGGACCTGGTTAGCTGGATTGAATCTGGGCTGGAATTTTTTGATAGCCCAGACTTCCTTGAGAAGGTTACTTAATTGGGAGACAAGAGAAAGAGAAAAACTGGAACCTAGCCTCTAATACTTTTTGAGGGTTGAATTTGCAATTCAAAATGACCCATCAGCAATCCAGAGCACAAGGGGCAAGGGGATCTGCACAATATTGACAGGTTAAAGGTTGTACATTGGTCACAGACATACTTGGGTTTGCATCATTCTCTCCCTGAGTATTCTTGGGCAAGCTTCTACTCTCTAAGCCTCAGGTTTGTCTAAAATGGGGATTAAAAACAGCAACTCCCACCCAACCCCCGAAATCGCAGGTGACTGAAACAACGCGTTTAGCATAGAGCCTGCACTAAGACTTTGTCTTCTCCTCACCTAAACAGAGATGATCATCCAGATGAAGGAGGCAGCCTTGGCTGTAATATTTAGGTGGTGACTCCTCTACTCCAGTCAAGCAACCAGTGGTCATATTTGACTTTGGGCTCCATTTTTTTTTTTTTTTTTTTTTTCCCACTCTCATTTCCCCCTAGCTATAAAGAGGAGGGCCTAATACAGAACCACAAACCTTAACATACCTCCAGGATGCGCACTTCTCCAGAGGGCTGGCTACACAGTTCCCCCTTTCTAAAGTTTTCTGAATTATTTTCAGTCCGTCAGAGGTTAATAGGGAATATTTACCTATTTACTAACCTCTCCTCCAAACTGTATTAGCCAAATGATTTAAGGACAGTTGGATCAACAAGTCTCTGGGTGATACAAGAGTTCTGCAGAGTGCCCTGAACTCCTCAGTTGAAAGGCCTTACTTAGGGCGTTTTAACTTCGGATGGGGGTCTCCTACCATACTCTGAATGGCTGTAAACCCCACGGTAGGGGAGGGTGCTCGCTGCTCCTCACTTGCAGTCCCACCTTATTCTGGGTAATTTTTCCCAATGACACGCACTAGACCGGTTTTCACAATCCTCTATTTTTAGACAGGTTCCTCCCACCCCACCTTCGCAGCACCCAGCTGCGCCGCAGAGGCAAAGAAAACACCCATTCAAGTTGGGTTCTGCCCTCAGGGACTTTCTCGTAGTGCCCGCGGTCAGGCCCCAGGCCGGCAGCGAAAGGCTCCGGCACCGCAGGCCCCCAGGTCCTCGGCGCTGCGGGACGGCGGCCGGCGCGGAGGGGTCTGGCCGCAAAGGACCGGCAGCCACCGGCGCCCCTGCCCTCCGTGTGCAGGGGTCGCTCGGCGTTTGCTCCGGCCCCCGGCGACGTCCTTCCTCCCGGGGCAGGGGCGCCCCGGCCCGGCCCGAGGCCACCGCGGGGCCGCGTACCTGCTCGGCGCCCGCCGCCTCGGCGTCTCCGTCCGGCGCGGGGCTGGCGCGGGGCCGCCCGCCCGCTCGCTCCGGGGGCTGCGCAGGCTGCTCGGGCTCCTGCCCCGGGCCCTCGCCGCCGCCGCCCGGCCCGGGCTCCTCGGGCTCGGGCTCCGAGTCCGTCTGCCAGGTGGAGTCGCAGTCCTCCACGGTGGTG